>NC_088396.1:58015346-58017846 GCF_034236695.1 Oncorhynchus nerka
TTTACAGGCAGTAGGACCTGTCATTCACTATGAACTGGACTGTGTGTTTACAGGCAGTAGGGCCTGCCATCATTCACTATGAACTGGACTGTGTGTTTACAGGCAGTAGGGCCTGTCAGTCACTATGAACTGGACTGTGTGTTTACAGAGTAGGGCCTGTCATCATTCACTATGAACTGGACTGTGTGTTTACAGGCAGTAGGACCTGTCATTCACTATGAACTGGACTGTGTGTTTACAGGCAGTAGGACCTGTCATTCACTATGAACTGGACTGTGTGTTTACAGGCAGTAGGACCTGACATCATTCACTATGAACTGGACTGTGTTTACAGGCAGTAGGACCTGCCACCATTCACTATGAACTGGACTGTGTGTTTACAGGCAGTAGGACCTGTCATCATTCACTATGAACTGGACTGTGTGTTTACAGGCAGTAGGGCCTGCCATCATTCACTTTGAACTGGACTGTGTGTTTATAGGCAGTAGGACCTGTCATTCACTATGAACTAGACTGTGTGTTTACAGGCAGTAGGGCCTGTCATCATTCACTTTGAACTGGACTGTGTGTTTACAGGCAGTAGGACCTGTCATTCACTATGAACTAGACTGTGTGTTTACAGGCAGTATGACCTGCCATCATTCACTATGAACTGGACTGTGTGTTTACAGGCAGTAGGGCCTGTCATCATTCACTATGAACTGGACTGTGTGTTTACAGGCAGTAGGGCCTGTCATCATTCACTATGAACTGGACTGTGTGTTTACAGGCAGTAGGGCCTGTCAGTCACTATGAACTGGACTGTGTTTACAGGCAGTAGGGCCTGTCATCATTCACTATGAACTGGACTGGGTTTACAGGCAGTAGGACCTGTCATCAGTAGCAACAGCCTGACCTTAGATCATTAGAATTCATTCACCTGAAAATCCACCTGAATTGATTTCTGCAAATATGTAAACATTACGGGAGTCCTCTTACATTTGGGAAATTTACAGTCCTATTGATCATACAACCATGAAAAGGTAGGCTCTCTCCCCCTCAGTTATTCAACAACAACAACAAGATCAACAACTAATGCTAGAGAGAGATGAGCTAGACATCTTTAACAGACCTACATGTCCTGTAGTAGAGTAGCCAGCCCAGGCTACTGCTTTAATGTTGCTTTAACAGACCTACATGCCTTGTAGTAGAGTAGCCAGCCCAGGCTACTGCTTTAATGTTGCTTTAACAGACCTACATGCCTTGTAGTAGAGTAGCCAGCCCAGGCTACTGCTTTAATGTTGCTTTAACAGACCTACATGTCTTGTAGTAGAGTAGCCAGCCCAGGCTACTGCTTTAATGTTGCTTTAACAGACCTACATGCCTTGTAGTAGAGTAGCCAGCCCAGGCTACTGCTTTAATGTTGCTTTAACAGACCTACATGTCTTGTAGTAGAGTAGCCAGCCCAGGCTACTGCTTTAATGTTGCTTTAACAGACCTAAATGTCTTGTAGTAGAGTAGCCAGCCCAGGCTACTGCTTTAATGTTGCTTTAACAGACCTACATGTCTTGTAGTAGAGTAGCCAGCCCAGGCTACTGCTCTAATGTTGCTTTAACAGACCTACATGTCTTGTAGTAGAGTAGCCAGCCCAGGCTACTGCTCTAATGTTGCTGTATGGTGCACTCTAAATGCCTTGTAGTAGAGTAGCCAGCCCAGGCTACTGCTCTAAAGTTGCTTTAACAGACCTACATGTCCTGTAGTAGAGTAGCCAGCCGGTTTTCAAATTCTTTGTGGGTCTGTGTAATCTGTGTCTATAATATGGTCATACATTTAGCAGGAGGTTAGGAAGTGCAGATCAGTTTCCACCTCATTTTGTGGGCAGTGAGCACATAGCCTGTCTTCTCTTGAGAGCCATGTCTGTCTACCTTTCTCAATAGCAAGGCTATGCTCACTGAGACTGTACATAAAATAAAAAATAAAAAACTTTATTTAACCAGGCAAGTCAGTTAAGAAGAAATTCTTATTTTCAATGACGGTCTAGGAACAGTGGGTTAACTGGTCTAGGAACAGTGGGTTAACTGGCCTAGGAACAGTGGGTTAACTGGTCTAGGAACAGTGGGTTAACTGGTCTAGGAACAGGGGGTTAACTGGTCTAGGAACAGGGGGTTAACTGGTCTAGGAACAGTGGGTTAACTGGTCTAGGAACAGTGGGTTAACTGGTCTAGGAACAGTGGGTTAACTGGTCTAGGAACAGTGGGTTAACTGGTCTAGGAACAGTGGGTTAACTGGTCTAGGAACAGTGGGTTAACTGGTCTAGGAACAGTGGGTTAACTGGTCTAGGAACAGTGGGTTAACTGGTCTAGGAACAGTGGGTTAACTGGTCTAGGAACAGTTGGTTAACTGGTCTAGGAAGAGTGGGTTAACTGGTCTAGGAACAGTGGGTTAACTGGTCTAGGAACAGTGGGTTAACTGGTCTAGGAACAGTGGGTTAACTGCCTGTTCAGGGACAGAACAACAGATT
>NC_088396.1:58022846-58102846 GCF_034236695.1 Oncorhynchus nerka
ATGCCCCGTCTTTAATAAAGTGGGAGGAGTAAACCCTGCCCATACATGCCCCGTCTTTAATAAAGTGGGAGGAGTAAACCCTGCCCATACATGCCCCGTCTTTAATAAAGTGGGAGGAGTAAACCCTGCCCTTTAATACATGCCCGTCTTTTAAAGTGGGAGGAGTAAACCCTGCCCATACAGTCTTTAATAAAGTGGGAGGAGTAAACCCTGCCCATACATCCCCGTCTTTAATAAAGTGGGAGGAGTAAACCCTGCCCATACATGCCCCGTCTTTAATAAAGTGGGAGGAGTAAACCCTGCCCATACATGCCCCGTCTTTAATAAAGTGGGAGGAGTAAACCCTGCCCATACATGCCCCGTCTTTAATAAAGTGGGAGGAGTAAACCCTGCCCATACATGCCCCGTCTTTAATAAAGTGGGAGGAGTAAACCCTGCCCATACATGCCCCGTCTTTAATAAAGTGGGAGGAGTAAACCCTGCCCATACATGCCCCGTCTTTAATAAAGTGGGAGGAGTAAACCCTGCCCATACATGCCCCGTCTTTAATAAAGTGGGAGAGTAAACCCTAACATGACCCCCAGGCCCATACATGCCCCGTCTTTAATAAAGTGGGAGAGTAAACCTTTCTTCCCATACATGCCCCGTTGGCCCTGACATGGGTCTTTAATAAAGTGGGAGGTTACCTGAACCCTTCCACAGCCAACGTCTTTAATAAAGGGGGAGTAAACACACTGCCCATACATGACCCGTCTTTTGTGAGATCTGGAGACATTGACCTGATTCAGATTAATAAAGTGGGAACCCTGCCCATACATCCCAGAAACAGACTCTTTAATAAAGTGGGAGGAGTAAACCCTGCCCATACATGCCCCGTCTTTAATAAAGTGGGAGGAGTAAACCCTGCCCATACATGCCCCGTCTTTAATAAAGTGAGAGCTCTGACCTCTTCGCAGGGGGTATCCCAGTCTTGTGGGAGATGCAGCCTTTCAGACTTCCTGATGAATTTCTCCACGGCGTTGGGCCTGACGATGGGCCGCACCAGGTGGGAACGTTTGTAGTTACCTGGATACTTCTTCTCCACAGCCAACTCTCTCCTACGGGGGGGGTTAGTAATGACACACTGATGACTCGGTCAAACTGTGTTTTGTTGGAGATCTGGAGACATTGACCTATTGACAGATTACTAGCCTAAGTATTAGCCTGTCATGTCACCCAGAGAGCAGAAACAGACTACTAGCCTAAGTATTAGCCTGTCATGTCACCCAGAGAGCAGAAACAGACTAACAGACTCTATATTATTACTACAGCTGTCAAAATTAACACCTTAAAACCTCTAAAGGATGGGACCCTTTTTTTTCAATTTCCTCCTGAAATGACCAAATCTAACAGCCTGTAGCTCAGGACCTAAATGACATTCCCAAATCTAAATGCCTGTAGCTCAGGACCTAAAATGACATTCCCAAATCTAAATGCCTGTAGCTCAGGACCTAAAATGACATTCCCAAATCTAAATGCCTGTAGCTCAGGACCTGAAGCAAGGATATGCACATTCTTGATACCATTTGAAAGGAAACACTTTGAAGTTTGTGGAAATGTGAAATTAATGTAGGAGAATAGAACACATGTGATCTGGTAAAAGATAATACAAAAAAAAACATGCATTTGGTTTTTCCATCATTTTTGAAATGCAAGAGGCCATTATATCCATGTGTCTGTGTGTGTATAGTGCGTATGTTATTGTGTGTGTATGCATGTGTCTGTGTGTGTATAGTGCATATGTTATTGTGTGTGTATGCATGTGTCTGTGTGTGTATAGTGCGTATGTTATTGTGTGTGTGTGCATGTGTCTGTGTGTGTATATTGCGTATGTTATTGTGTGTGTGTGCATGTGTATGTGTGTGTATAGTGCGTATGTTATTGTGTGTGTGTGCATGTGTATGTGTGTGTATAGTGCGTATGTTATTGTGTGTGTGTGCATGTGTATGTGTGTGTATATTGCGTATGTTATTGTGTGTGTGTGCATGTGTATGTGTGTGTATATTGCGTATGTTATTGTGTGTGTGTGCATGTGTATGTGTGTGTATATTGCGTATGTTATTGTGTGTGTGTGCATGTGTATGTGTGTGTATATTGCGTATGTTATTGTGTGTGTATGCATGTGTATGTGTGTGTATAGTGCGTATGTTATTGTGTGTGTGTGCATGTGTCTGTGTGTGTATAGTGCGTATGTTATTGTGTGTGTGTGCATGTGTCTGTGTGTGTATAGTGCGTATGTTATTGTGTGTGTATGCATGTGTATGTGTGTGTATAGTGCGTATGTTATTGTGTGTGTATGCATGTGTCTGTGTGTGTATAGTGCGTATGTTATTGTGTGTGTATGCATGTGTATGTGTGTGTATATTGCGTATGTTATTGTGTGTGTGTGCATGTGTCTGTGTGTGTATATTGCGTATGTTATTGTGTGTGTATGCATGTGTCTGTGTGTGTATAGTGCATATGTTATTGTGTGTGTGCATGTGTATGTGTGTGTATATTGCGTATGTTATTGTGTGTGTATGCATGTGTATGTGTGTGTATATTGCGTATGTTATTGTGTGTGTGCATGTGTATGTGCCTATATTTGTGTTGCTTCAGTCCCCACTGTTCCATAAGGTGTACAGTTATCACATTTTACTGCTTGAATTCGTTATTTGATGTGGAATAGAGTTCCATGTAGTCATGGCTCTATGTAGTACTGTGGAATAGAGTTCCATGTAGTCATGGCTCTATGTAGTACTGTGGAATAGAGTTCCATGTAGTCATGGCTCTATGTAGTACTGTGGAATAGAGTTCCATGTAGTCATGGCTCTATGTAGTACTGTGGAATAGAGTTCCATGTAGTCATGGCTCTATGTAGTACTGTGGAATAGAGTTCCATGTAGTCATGGCTCTATGTAGTACTGTGGAATAGAGTTCCATGTAGTCATGGCTCTATGTAGTACTGTGGAATAGAGTTCCATGTAGTCATGGCTCTATGTAGTACTGTGGAATAGAGTTCCATGTAGTCATGGCTCTATGTATTACTGTGGAATAGAGTTCCATGTAGTCATGGCTCTATGTAGTACTGTGGAATAGAGTTCCATGTAGTCATGGCTCTATGTAGTACTGTGGAATAGAGTTCCATGTAGTCATGGCTCTATGTAGTACTGTGGAATAGAGTTCCATGTAGTCATGGCTCTAGGAGTACTGTGGAATAGAGTTCCATGTAGTCATGGCTCTATGTAGTACTGTGGAATAGAGTTCCATGTAGTCATGGCTCTATGTAGTACTGTGGAATAGAGTTCCATGTAGTCATGGCTCTGTGTAGTACTGTGGAATAGAGTTCCATGTAGTCATGGCTCTATGTAGTACTGTGGAATAGAGTTCCATGTAGTCATGGCTCTATGTAGTACTGTGGAATAGAGTTCCATGTAGTCATGGCTCTATGTAGTACTGTGGAATAGAGTTCCATGTAGTCATGGCTCTATGTATTACTGTGGAATAGAGTTCCATGTAGTCATGGCTCTATGTAGTACTGTGGAATAGAGTTCCGTGTAGTCATGGCTCTATGTTGTACTGTGGAATAGAGTTCCATGTAGTCATGGTTCTATGTAGTACTGTGGAATAGAGTTCCATGTAGTCATGGCTCTATGTAGTACTGTGGAATAGAGTTCCATGTAGTCATGGCTCTATGTAGTACTGTGGAATAGAGTTCCATGTAGTCATGGCTCTATGTAGTACTGTGGAATAGAGTTCCATGTAGTCATGGCTCTATGTAGTACTGTGGAATAGAGTTCCATGTAGTCATGGCTCTATGTAGTACTGTGGAATAGAGTTCCATGTAGTCATGGCTCTATGTATTACTGTGGAATAGAGTTCCATGTAGTCATGGCTCTATGTAGTACTGTGGAATAGAGTTCCGTGTAGTCATGGCTCTATGTTGTACTGTGGAATAGAGTTCCATGTAGTCATGGTTCTATGTAGTACTGTGGAATAGAGTTCCATGTAGTCATGGTTCTATGTATTACTGTGTTTCTCCCATAGTCTGTTCTGGACTTGGGGACTGTGAAGAGACCTCTGGTGGCATGTCTTGTGGGGTATGCATGGGTGTTTGAGCTGTGTGCTAGTAGTTTAGACAGACAGCTCTGTGTATTCAACATGCCAATACCTCTTATAAATACAAGTAGTGATGAAGTCAATCTGTCCTCCACTTTGAGCCAGTAGAGATTGACATGCATATTATTAATGTTAGCTCTCTGTGTACATCCAACGGCCAGCCTTTTTGTGGCACCTGACCACACGACTGAACAGTAATCCAAGTGGGACAAAACTAGGGCCTGTAGGACCTGCCTTGTTTATAGTGTTGTTAAGAAGGTATAACAGCACGTTATCACGGACAGACTTCTCCCCACCTTAGCTACTGTTGTATCAATGTGTTTTGACCATGACAGTTTACAATCCAGGGTTACTCCAAGCAGTTTAGTCACCTCAACTTGCTCAATTTGCACATTATTCATTACAAGGTTTAGTTGAGGTTTAGGGTTTGGTGAATGATTTGTCCCAAATACAATGCTTTCAGTTTAAGAAATATTTAGGGCTAACTTATTCCTCACCACTCTGAAACTAACTGCAGCTCTTTGTTAAGTGTTCGTCATTTCAGTCCCGGTAGTAACTGACATGTATAGTGTTGAGTCATCCACATACATAGACACACTGGCTTTACTAAAATCCAGTGGCATGTCGTTAGTAAAAATTGAAAAAAGTAAAGGGCCTAGACAGCTGCCCTGGGGAATTCCTGATTCTACCTGGATTATGTTAGAGAGGCTTCCATTAAAGAACACCCTCTGTGTTCTGTTAGACAGGTAACTCATTATCCACATTATAGCAGGGGGTGTAAAGCCATAACAGATACGTTTTTCCAGCAGCAGACTATGATCGATAATAGCAAAAGCCACACTAAACCCCCAATCTTTTTATCATCAATTTTTTTCTCAGCCAATCATCAGTTATATGTGTAAGTGCTGTGCTGGTTGAATGTCCTTCCCTTTAAGCCTGAGGGTACACACTTTCTAGTGACCTTAAATTGAAGATATGGCAAATAGGAGTGGCAATATCGTCCGCTATTATCCTCAGTAATTTTCCATCCAAGTTGTCAGACCCATGTGTTCATTGTTGATAGACAATTGTTAAATGATAGACAATCATTGTTTCACCTCTTCCACACTCACTTTATGGAATTTAAAATTCCATTGCTTGTCTTTCAGAATTTAGTCAGATATTCTTGGATGTGTAGTGTAGTGTCAGTGTTTGTTGCTGACATGTCATGCCTAAATTTGATAATCTTGCCAATAAAAACACATTAAAGTAGTTGGCAATGTCAGTGGGTTTTGTGATGAGTGAGCTATCTGATTCAATGAATGATGGAGCTGAGTTTGCCTTTTTTCATAAATTTAATTTAAGGTGTTCCAAACATTTCACCATCATTCTTTGTCATTTATCTTTGTTTCATAGTGTAGTAGTCTTTTTATTGAGTTTAGTAACATGATTTCTCAATTTGCAGTACGTTTGCCAATCGGTTGTGCAGCCAGACTTATTTGCCATTCCTTTTGCCTCTTCCCTCTCAACCATCAACATTTTCAATTCTCATCAATCCACAGGGATTTAACAGTTTTTACAGTCATTTTCTTAATGGGTGCTTATTAGTAACTGGAATAAGCAATTTCATAAATTTGTCAAGTGCAGCGTCTGTTTGCTCCTCATTATCCACCACAGACCAACAAATATTCTTTACATCATCAACATATGAATCACTACAAAACTTCTTGTATGACTTCTTATACACTATATTAGGCCCAGCCTGACCTCTTATACACTATATTAGGCCCAGCCTGACCTCTTATACACTATATTAGGCCCAGCCTGACCTCTTATACACTATATTAGGCCCAGCCTGACCTCTTATACACTATATTAGGCCCAGCCTGACATCTTATACACTATATTAGGCCCAGCCTGACCTCTTATACACTATATTAGGCCCAGCCTGACCTCTTATTCACTATATTAGGCCCAGCCTGACCTCTTATACACTATATTAGGCCCAGCCTGACCTCTTATACACTATATTAGGCCCAGCCTGACCTCTTATACACTATATTAGGCCCAGCCTGACCTCTTATACACTATATTAGGCCCAGCCTGACCTCTTATTCACTATATTAGGCCCAGCCTGACCTCTTATACACTATATTAGGCCCAGCCTGACCTCTTATTCACTATATTAGGCCCAGCCTGACCTCTTATACACTATATTAGGCCCAGCCTGACCTCTTATACACTATATTAGGCCCAGCCTGACCTCTTATACACTATATTAGGCCCAGCCTGACCTCTTATACACTATATTAGGCCCAGCCTGACCTCTTATACACTATATTAGGCCCAGCCTGACATCTTATACACTATATTAGGCCCAGCCTGACCTCTTATTCACTATATTAGGCCCAGCCTGACCTCTTATACACTATATTAGGCTCAGCCTGACCTCATACACTATATTAGGCCCAGCCTGACCTCTTATACACTATATTAGGCCCAGCCTTTGGGACTTTGGTTTCCCTAGATATGGCTACTATGGCTAATTTCTGCAGCATTAGTAAAGATGTGATCAATACATGTTGATAATCTCATTCCTGTGCTGTTTGTAACTACCCTGGTAGGTTGACTGACGACCTGATCCAGGTTCCAGGCACTGGCTACAGTTTGAAGCTATTTCTTGAGTGTGCAGCTTGATGAAAGCCAGTCAGTATTTAAATCACCCAGAAAATATACCTCCAGGTTGATTGCTGTATACAAAAGCTGTAGGATCAGCAGAGACATTCAGGGCAGTTAGAGGGACATAAATTAGGTTACTTACATTGTGTCTTCCAACGCCACTAGGATAATGCACATTTGCTGAAGCCTTATGACAACTCAGGGACACAATGGTAGGGATTAACTGAGCTGGGCTTGAGTCATTGATAAGTCATTGTCTCAACGCAGCCTTATAATGCTGTGAAAGGATCCAGGAACCCAGATGATTTGGGTGGATCCCATCCTCCTTATAATACTGTGAAAGGATCCAGGAACCCAGATGATTTGGGTGGATCCCATCGTCCTTATAAAGCTGTGTAAGGATCCAGGAACCCAGATGATTTGGGTGGATCCCATCCTCCTTATAATACTGTGAAAGGATCCAGGAACCCAGATGATTTGGGTGGATCCCATCCTCCTTATAACGCTGTGAAAGGATCCAGGAACCCAAGTGATCTGGGTGGATCCCATCCTCCTTATACTGCTGTGAAAGGATCCAGGAACCCAGATGATTTGGGTGGATCCCATCCTCCTTATAAAACATGTTCTGTTTCCAAAAGGTATTGAAATTGCCAACAAAAGTTACACCCATTGAGCTGCAATAATCACGTAGCCAGTTGTGAAGAGAAAGAATCCTGCTAAAGCATTCAATGCCACGATTCAGAGAGGGCACAGGACCAGATATGATGGGTCTTTTATTAGTGTCAAGCAGAGAGTGAATCAGCTCTTTAAAATTCAGTTTCAACTGTTCAGAGCTGCTCTTCATGATGTCATTAAAACCCACATGGACTACGATAGAATCGATGTTTATGTCCTGACATTCAGGAGCAGCTTAGTAATGTCATTCAAGCCCACATGGACTAGGATAGAATCAATGTCCTGCTGTAGTACATTCAGCTTAGTAATGTCTTTAAAACCCACATGGACTAGGATAGAATCAATGTCCTGGTGTAGTACATTCAGGAGCAGCTTAGTAATGTCATTAAAAACCCACATGGACTAGGATAGAATCAATGTCCTGGTGTAGTACATTCGGGAGCAGCTTAGTAATGTCATTTACTCGGGCTCCAGGATAGAAAATTGTTTTTGCACTGGGAACGGTCCCATTTCTTACCAAAATCCTCGCTGACGAGAAAGACAAGGAAATCAACCCACTCCCATGAGTCACAGGATTCAGAGAAGCCTTTATGGATGTGCGAGAGGCGGGATGACTTGAGCCCGTTGCAGGCCTCCGACAGTTTTTACATTTTATCTTTATTTAACTAGGCAAGTCAGTAAAGAACAAATTCTTAGTTTCAATGATGGCCTAGGAACAGTGGATTAACTGCCTTGTTCAGGGCTGAACCTTGTCAGCTCTGGGATTTGAACTTGCAACCTTAAGGTTATTACCCCAATGCTCTAACCACTAGGCTACCTTCCACCCCGAGAATGAATCCAGAGCAGGGACAGAAGGTTACCGACATCGACTTCGAAACCATAGGAGTTGCAGTGTGGCCGCAGACACAGGTACTCCCAGTGACGAAGGTAGATCAGGCTCCAGGATGGCAAAACTATTAGTTGTTGGCCTCTCGTTGAGAGTGTAGACTGCTTTGCGGGAGGCTGCTGTCTTCGGCTTCCACGGCTCGTGCAATGTGACCATCTTTGATTGCCATGGTCCTCTTGCTGTGCTCCTTCAACTCCACTATCAGATGGGGGAGCTCCGGGCAACACTGGCCAGTTGGATAATGACAAACGACAAGGCAGAGATGCATCCAACAAGCGTGAACGCCGTCCAGCCACCGGTGTAGAAAAGGTAAACATGCCACTCTTCGTTTTCCAGTTTCTTACGTAAGCTGGCGACCTGCGTGATCGAGGAAGACACATCAAGCCTATAATCCTCGGCAAGCAAACAGTTGCCGCATTGGAAAACTCTGAGTGATCCGGATTGTCCCAAAAGAAAGTCTAGTAGCTCCTAAGGCGCTGGAACCGTTCATTTATTTCTCCAGACAGAGGGCTGCAAAACTCATCCGGTACCAACTTCGTTAGCTTGATGACTAGCAGCTTAGTGTCTCTGTTAAGCAGTATTCCTGGACAAGGAATAGTGGTCCTAGTAGTTAAAAGCGAACCGCGTCGCAGAATCAACGCAAAAACAAGTTTGTTATTTATATTCAACGAATATTGGTTATGTTTCAGTAAAATATAACAAATCGAGTATTTCCAGCATACAGTGTTCAGCTGCACCCGCTGAGGACGTAACTTGTGCATATCGCCCTGTTCCTGGTTCTGACCCTCCTGTTCTTCCTGGTTCTGACCCGCCTGTTCTTCCTGGTTCTGACCCTCCTGTTCTTCCTAGTTCTGACCCCCCTGTTCTTCCTGGTTCTGACCCTCCTGTTCTTCCTGGTTCTGACCCTCCTGTTCTTCCTGGTTCTGACCCTCCTGTTCTTCCTAGTTCTGACCCCCCTGTTCTTCCTGGTTCTGACCCTCCTGTTCTTCCTGGTTCTGACCCTCCTGTTCTTCCTGGTTCTGACCCTCCTGTTCTTCCTGGTTCTGACCCTCCTGTTCTTCCTAGTTCTGACCCTCCTGTTCTTCCTAGTTCTGACCCTCTTGTTCTTCCTGGTTCTGACCCTCCTGTTCTTGCTAGTTCTGACTCTCCTGTTCTTCCTAGTTCTGACCCTCCTGTTCTTCCTAGTTCTGACTCTCCTGTTCTTCCTAGTTCTGACTCTCCTGTTCTTCCTAGTTCTGACCCTCCTGTTCTTCCTAGTTCTGACCCTCCTGTTCTTCCTGGTTCTGACCCTCCTGTTCTTCCTAGTTCTGACCCTCCTGTTCTTCCTGGTTCGGACCCTCCTGTTCTTCCTGGTTCTGACCCTCCTGTTCTTCCTAGTTCTGACCCCCCTCTTCTTCCTGGTTCTGACCCTCCTGTTCTTCCTAGTTATGACGCTCCTGTTCTTCCTGGTTCTGACCCTCCTGTTCTTCCTGGTTCTGACCCTCCTGTTCTTCCTGGTTCTGACCCTCCTGTTCTTCCTGGTTCTGACCCTCCTGTTCTTCCTAGTTCTGACCAGAGAAACAGAGATTGCATTTAGCAGTCACTTCTTCTAAACCTGAAAAGGGACAACTTCTACATGTTATTCAGCTAAAACAGCCAAATATATCCAAATTGGACTTTAGTAAAAACATTGTGGGCCCGTTACAATATATCAATCATGACGGATTTGACTAATTTCAACTGAGGTTTGTTGAATGTGGTCCAGTCTGGTCAATGGAACGTCTCCATGGACTCCTTTACCACAGCGATGTAGTAGGATACAGGTTCTATTCTATCCATTCTATACGTACTTGATGAGCTCCTTCTCACGGACCTCCAGCTGCAACATGATGGCACTCAGCTCCATGTAGAGGTTGTTAGCTCTCTCCAACTTCCTCTCGTAGTGCTCCCTGATGTCCAGGGCATGTCTAGAGAGAGAGACAGAACGCTCAATACACATCTATCTACAGTTGAAGTCGGAAGTTTACATACACTTAGGTTGGAGTCATTAAAACTAGTTTTTCAACCACTCCACACATTTCTTGTTAACGAACTATAGTTTTGGCAAGTCGGTTAGGACATCTACTTTGTGCATGACACAAGTCATTTTTCCAAGAATTGTTTACAGACAGATTATTTAACTTATAATTCACTGTATCACAATTCCAGTGGGTCAGAAGTTTACATACACTAAGTTGACTGTGCCTTTAAACAGCTTGGAAAATTCCAGAAAATTATGTCATGGCTTTAGAAGCTTCTGATAGTTGACATAATTTGTGTCAATTGGAGGTGTAACTGTGGATGTATTTCAAGGCCTACCTTCACACCTGAAGGTACCACGTTCATCTGTACAAACAATAGTACGCAAGTATAAACACCATGGGACCACATAGCCGTCATACCGCTCAGGTAGGAGACGCGTTCTGCCTCCTAGAGATGAACGTACTTTGGTGTGAAAAGTGCAAATAAATCCCAGAACAACAGCAAGGACCTTGTGAAGATACTGGAGGAAACAGGTACAAAAGTATCTATATCCACAGTAAAAAACATAACCTGAAAGGCTGCTCAGCAAGGAAGAAGCCACTGCTCCAAAACCACCATAAAAAAGACAGATTACGGTTTGCAACTTCACATGGGGACAAAGATACTTAAATGTCCTCTGGTCTGATGAAACAAAAATAGAACTGTTTGGCCATGATGACCATTGTTATGTTTGGAGGAAAAGGGGGAGGCTAGCAAGCTGAAGAACACCATCCCAACCGTGAAGCACGGGTGGCAGTATCATGTTGTGGGGGTGCTTTGCTGCAGGAGGGACTGGTGCACTTCACAAAATAGATGGCATCATGAGGTAGGAACATTATGTGGATATATTGAAGCAATATCTCAAGACATCATTCAGGAAGTTAAAGCTTGGTCGCAAATGGGTCTTCCAAATGGACAATGACCCCAAGCATACTTCCAAAGTTGTGGCAAAATGGCTTAAGGACAACAAAGTCAAGGTATTGAGGTGGTCATCACAAAGCCCTGACCTCAATCCAATAGAACATTTGTGGGCAAACTGGGAAAAGTGTGTGCGAGCAAGGAGGCCTACAAACCTGACTCAGTTACACCAACTCTGTCAGGAGGAATGGGCCAACATTCACCCAACTTATTGTGGGAAGCTTGTGGAAGGCTACCCGAAACGTTTGACCCAAGTTAAACAATTTAAAAGCAATGCTACCAAATACTAATTGAGTGTATGTAAACTTCTGACCCACTGGGAATGTGATGAAAGAAATAAAAGCTGAAATAAATCATTTTCTCTACTATTATTCTGACATTTCACATTCTTAAAATAAAGTGGTGATCCTAACTGACCTAAGACAGGGCATTTGTACTAGGATTAAATGTCAGGAATTGTGAAAAACTGAGTATAAATGTATTTGGCTGAGGTGTATGCAAACTTCCCGACTTCACCTGTATATACAAACTCTCTCTCTCCTACCTGAGTTCATCCCTCCTGCGTTTGATCAGCTCCTCATCCAGTCGGTGGATGCAGGTTCCTTCAGACTTGATCTTCTCAAAGTGTTTCCTCACCTCCTCCCTCCACTCAGACTGACACAGGGGGAACAGGACACACAGGGTTACATATCACTACAGGGTGGCTATAGCTTAGAATGGTCTATAAGGACAGGTATGCAAGGGGCTTAGAATGGTCTATAAGGACAGGTATGCTAGGGGCTTAGAATGGTCTATAAGGACAGGTATGCTAGGGGCTTAGAATGGTCTATAAGGACAGGTATGCTAGGGGCTTAGAATGGTCTATAAGGACAGGTATGCTAGGGGCTTAGAATGGTCTATAAGGACAGGTATGCTAGGGGCTTAGAATGGTCTATAAGGACAGGCATGCTAGGGGCTTAGAATGGTCTATAAGGACAGGTATGCTAGGGGCTTAGAATGGTCTATAAGGACAGGTATGCTAGGGGCTTAGAATGGTCTATAAGGACAGGTATGCTAGGGGCTTAGAATGGTCTATAAGGACAGGTATGCTAGGGGCTTAGAATGGTCTATAAGGACAGGTATGCTAGGGGCTTAGAATGGTCTATAAGGACAGGTATGCTAGGGGATTAGAATGGTCTATAAGGACAGGTATGCTAGGGGCTTAGAATGGTCTATAAGGACAGGTATGCTAGGGGCTTAGAATGGTCTATAAGGACAGGTATGCTAGGGGCTTAGAATGGTCTATAAGGACAGGTATGCTAGGGGATTAGAATGGTCTATAAGGACAGGTATGCTAGGGGATTAGAATGGTTGTGTTCTCACCTGAGACTTGAAGTAGGTCTCCTGAGGAGCTCCCAGGATATCAGCTGAGGCGATGTCCAGATGGAGTAGGATTTGACGGAATGACGGACGGTTCCTGGGCTTCCCTTGCCTGGAGGGGAGGAGAAAGGCAAATAGCAAGGAGAGAGGGAGGAGAACAAGAGAGTGGAGTGGAGACCAACCAAAAAGAGAAAGGAGAGGGCGAGATTACATGAATCCATGTTATTATACAGGAAGATATTACCTAGAATATTTGCAGGGTGTGTGATATTTATCTCAGATCTGCGTATCTCACCATGTCTGCTTCATGAGGATCTTGAACCCATCAGGGCATGTGGAGGGAACAGGGAGGTGGAGGCTGTTGCTACCCACACCCCAGATGATGGCTGAGGAGTCCACGTCTTTATAGGGGATCTCTCCAGTCAGCAGCTCCCATAACACCACGCCAAATGACCTGTACTCCACACAGAGGGTTATTATAATATAATACCACACAACCTGTCCTCCACACAGAGGGTTACTATAATATAACACCACGCCAAACGACCTGTCCTCCACACAGAGGGTTACTATAATATAACACCACGCCAAACGACCTGTCCTCCACACAGAGGGTTACTATAATATAATACCACACAACCTGTCAACCACACAGAGGGTTATTATATATAATACCACACGACCTGCCAACCACACAGAGGGTTAACAAACACTGTGTGCTATATTAACTTCCTCCCAACATAACCCCACAGCGCATAATGTGTTCAGACCCCTTGACTTTTTCCACATTTTGCTACGTTGCAGCCGTATACTAAAAAATGATGAAATAATTTATTTTTCCTCATCAATCTACACACAATACCCCATAATGACACAGTGAAAACAGGTTTCTTGAGGTTTTTGCAAATTTTAATGAAAAACAAAAACAGAAAAATAACATTTACATAACTATTCTGACCCTTTGCTCAGTACTTTGTTGAAACACCTTTGGCAGTGATTACAGCCTTGAGTCTTCTTAGGTATGACGCTACAAGCTTGGCACACCTGTATTTGGGGAGTTTCTCCCATTCTTCTCTGCAGATCCTCTCAAGCTCTGTCAGGTTGGATGGGGAGCGTCGCTGCACAGCTATTTTCAGGCCTCTCCAGAGATGTTCGATCAGGTTCAAGTCTGGAATCTGGCTGGGCAACTCAAGGACATTCAGAGACTTTAACCCAAGCCACTTCTATGTGGTCCTGGCTGTGTGCTTAGGGTCGTTGTCCTGTTGGCAGGTTAACCTTCACCCCAGTCTGAGGTCCTGAGCGTTCTGGAACATGTTTTCATCAAGGATCTCTGTACTTTGCTCCGTTCATCTTTCCCTTGATTCTGAATAGTCTCTCAGTCCCTGCTGCTGAAAAACATCCTCACAGCATGATGCTGCCACCACCATGCTTCACCGTAGGGATGGTGCCACCTCCATGCTTCACCTTAGGGCTGGTATTGGCCAGGTGATGTGCGGAGCCTGGTTTCCTCCAGAATTCAGGCCAAAGAGTTTAATCTTGATTTCATCAGACCAGATAATCTTGTTTCTCATGGTCTGAGAGTCTTTAGGTGCTTTTTGGAAAACTCCAAGTGGGCTGTCTTGTGCCTTTTACTGAGGAGTGTCTTCCGTCGGGCCACTCTACCATAAAGGCCTGATTGGTGTAGTGCTTTGACCTCATGGCTTGGTTTTTGCTCTGACATGCACTGTCAACTGTGGGACCTTATATAGACAGGTGTGTGCCTTTCCAAATCATGTCCAATCAATTGACTTTACCACAGGTGGACTCCAGTCAAGTTGTAGAAACATCTCAAGGATGATCAATGGAAACAGGATGCACTTGAGCACAATTTCAAGTCTCATAGCAAAGGGTCTGAAAACTTATGTAAAAAGGTATTTCTGTTTTTTAATACATTTGCAAACATTTCTAAAAAACTATTTTTCACTTTAAGATTATGGGGTATTGTGATGTCATTATGGGGTAGTGTGATGTCATTATGGGGTAGTGTGATGTCATTATGGGGTAGTGTGATGTCATTATGGGGTAGTGTGATGTCATTATGGGGTAGTGTGATGTCATTATGGGGTAGTGTGATGTCATTATGGGGTATTGTGATGTCATTATGGGGTATTGTGATGTCATTATGGGGTAGTGTGATGTCATTATGGGGTAGTGTGATGTCATTATGGGGTAGTGTGATGTCATTATGGGGTAGTGTGATGTCATTATGGGGTAGTGTGATGTCATTATGGGGTAGTGTGATGTCATTATGGGGTATTGTGATGTCATTATGGGGTATTGTGATGTCATTATGGGGTAGTGTGATGTCATTATGGGGTAGTGTGTGTAGATTGATGAGAATATTTATTTTAAAATCCATTTTAGAATAAGGCTGTAACGTATTTCCTTCATGAGTTGGCCCCACATATTTATGAACGCCTGTGCCTGATGTCCTTCTCATGAATTGATGTATTTAGGTGAGTGGACACCTGGGGTGATTGATTTATGAGTTGCCCTTCGTGTTCGCTCCTATAACCTATAATTCTGTATCTCTTTGTGACTAATTGGTATACAGGTAGACCAGAGGGGACCTGATTGGCTGATGAGTGGCAACCCTGATTAGAAGCACCTGCTGCTCATCAGTTGTTCTTTAACAAATGCTGTTTTGAATTAAAGAAAATTGTACCTACACACTGAAGAAGGCTGTAAAGCTGAAACGTCTGGCTATGCTATCCCTCATGCAGTAAAACAACTAAAAACATTGAATAATGAAGTAAGATTTATGCAACATTTAAGAGTGAGAACCTATAACACCTCTTTGTTGGTCTCTTTGTTGGCTTTACGCCCCCACCAGGCTTCACGGTTCTCTTTACGCCCCCACCAGGCTTCACGGTTCTCTTTACGCCACCACCAGGCTTCTGGGAGTGCGCCACGGTTCTCTTTTGATTACTTATTGTTGTACTCACCAGATGTCTACTTTCTCAGACACCGGTTCGTTCCTGATGACCTCTGGGGCCATCCAGGCCACCGTACCAGCGAATGACATCTGAGTACTCTTATCACTGAGCTCCTTGGACGTCCCGAAGTCACTGATCTTCACGGTGTCTTGTTGGGTCACCAGCACACTGAGGTAGAAGAGGAGAATCATGACATCAGGACAGTAGGACCTCAGTGGAGAAAACATGTGGGCAATAACTTATAACCTCAACAAACAACCTGAATTGGTCAACAACATTGGTCCATAATATAAAACCTAAGCACAAACTCGAACAGAAATACAGTGGCGAAAGGACTCGGCTGTCCAAAACATGAGACAGACAGACAGACAGACAGACAGACAGACAGACAGACAGAGGTCTTTGAGACAGACAGACAGGTCTTTGAGACAGACAGACAGACACAGGTCTTTGAGACAGACAGACAGACACAGGTCTTTGAGACAGACAGACAGGTCTTTGAGACAGACAGACAGACAGACAGACAGACAGACAGAGGTCATTGAGACAGACAGACAGACAGACACAGGTCTTTGAGACAGACAGACAGACAGGTCTTTGAAACAGACAGACAGACAGACAGAGGTCTTTCAAACTGACAGACAGAAGGTCACTACGTGGTCTTTGTATTGCAATGATTCTGTTCAGGAAGTCACAGCGACCTAAAGCATATTCCTCCTGTCTCCGTCTTTATACCGCTGACTAACAGAGTTGAATACCGCTGACTAACAGAGTTGAATACCGCTGACTAACAGAGTTGAATACTGCTGACTAACAGAGTTGAATACCGCTGACTAATAGAGTTGAATACCGCTGACTAACAGAGTTGAATACTGCTGACTAACAGAGTTGAATACCGCTGACTAACAGAGTTGAATACCGCTGACTAACAGAGTTGAATACCGCTGACTAACAGAGTTGAATACCGCTGACTAACAGAGTTGAATACCGCTGACTAACAGAGTTGAATACCGCTGACTAACAGAGTTGAATACCGCTGACTAACAGAGTTGAATACCGCTGACTAACAGAGTTGAATACCGCTGACTAATAGAGTTGAATACCGCTGACTAACAGAGTTGAATACCGCTGACTAACAGAGTTGAATACTGCTGACTAACAGAGTTGAATACCGCTGACTAACAGAGTTGAATACCGCTGACTAACAGAGTTGAATACCGCTGACTAACAGAGTTGAATACCGCTGACTAACAGAGTTGAATACCGCTGACTAACAGAGTTGAATACCGCTGACTAACAGAGTTGAATACCGCTGACTAACAGAGTTGAATACCGCTGACTAACAGAGTTGAATACCGCGGACTAACAGAGTTGAATACCGCTGACTAACAGAGTTGAATACCGCTGACTAACAGAGTTGAATACTGCTGACTAACAGAGTTGAATACCGCTGACTAACAGAGTTGAATACTGCTGACTAACTAAGAGTTCTAAACTCTGTTAGGTATCAGATGATACCATGGAGACAGCTAGTGTAACTGGGGTCTGATACCATGGAGACAGCTAGTCTAACTGGGGTCTGATACCATAGAGACTGCTAGTCTAACTGGGGTCTGATACCATGGACACAGCTAGTCTAACTGGGGTCTGACACCATGGAGACAGCTAGCCTAACTGGGGTCTGATACCATGGAGACAGCTAGTCTAACTGGGGTCTGATACCATGGAGTCAGCTAGTCTAATTGGGGTCTGATACCATGGAGACAGCTAGTCTAACTGGGGTCTGATACCCTGGAGTCAGCTAGTCTAATTGGGGTCTGATACCATGGAGACAGCTAGTCTAACTGGGGTCTAATACCATGGAGACAGCTAGTCCAACTGGGGTCTGATACCATAGAGACTGCTAGTCTAACTGGGGTCTGATACCATGGAGACAGCTAGTCTAACTGGGGTCTGAAACCATGGAGACAGCTAGTCTAACTGGGGTCTGATACCATGGAGACAGCTGGTCTAACTGGAGTCTGATACCATGGAGACAGCTAGTCTAACTGGGGTCTGATACCATGGAGACAGCTAGCCTAACTGGGGTCTGATACCATGGAGACAACTAGTCTAACTGGGGTCTGATACCATGGAGACACCTAGTCTAACTGGGGTCTGACACCATGGAGACAGCTAGTCTAACTGGGGTCTACTAATACCATGGAGACAGCTAGTCTAACTGGGGTCTGATACCATGGAGACAGCTAGTCTAACTGGGGTCTGATACCATGGAGACAGCTAGTCTTACTGGGGTCTGATATAATGGAGACAGCTAGTCTAACTGGGGTCTGATACCATGGAGACAGCTAGTCTAACTGGGGTCTGACGCTAATGGAGACAGCTAGCCTAACTGGGGTCTGATACCATGGAGACAGCTAGTCTAACTGGGGTCTGACGCTAATGGAGACAGCTAGCCTAACTGGGGTCTGATACCATGGAGACAGCTAGTCTAACTGGGGTCTGATACCATGGAGACAGCTAGTCTAATTGGGGTCTGATACCATGGAGACAGCTAGTCCAACTGGGGTCTGATACCATGGAGTCAGCTAGTCTAACTGGGGTCTGATACCATGGAGACAGCTAGTCTAATTGGGGTCTGATACCATGGAGACAGCTAGTCTAACTGGGGTCTGATACCATGGAGACAGCTAGTCTAACTGGAGTCTGATACCATGGAGACAGCTAGTCTAACTGGAGTCTGATACCATGGAGACAGCTAGTCTAACTGGGGTCTGATACCATGGAGACAGCTAGTCTAACTGGGGTCTAATACCATGGAGACAGCTAGTCTAACTGGGGTCTGATACCATAGAGACAGCTAGTCTTACTGGGGTCTGATACCATGGAGACAGCTAGTCTAACTGGGGTCTGATACGATGGAGACAGCTAGTCTAACTGGGGTCTGACACCATGGAGACAGCTAGTCTAACTGGGGTCTGATACCATGGAGACAGCTAGTCTAACTGGGGTCTGATACAATGGAGACAGCTGGTCTAACTGGAGTCTGATACCATGGAGACAGCTAGTCTAACTGGGGTCTGATACCATGGAGACAGCTAGTCTAACTGGGGTCTGATACCATGGAGACAGCTAGTCTAACTGGGGTCTGATACCATGGAGACAGCTAGTCTAACTGGGGTCTGATACCATGGAGACAGCTAGTCTAACTGGGGTCTGATACCATGGAGACAACTAGTCTAACTGGGGTCTGATACCATGGAGACAACTAGTCTAACTGGGGTCTGATACCATGGAGACACCTAGTCTAACTGGGGTCTAATACCATGGAGACAGCTAGTCTAACTGGGGTCTGATACCATGGAGACAGCTAGTCTAACTGGGGTCTGATACCATGGAGACAGCTAGTCTTACTGGGGTCTGATATAATGGAGACAGCTAGTCTAACTGGGGTCTGATACCATGGAGACAGCTAGTCTAACTGGGGTCTGACGCTAATGGAGACAGCTAGCCTAACTGGGGTCTGATACCATGGAGACAGCTAGTCTAACTGGGGTCTGATACCATGGAGACATCTAGTCTAACTGGAGTCTGATACCATGGAGACAGCTAGTCTAACTGGGGTCTGATACCATGGAGACAGCTAGTCTAACTGGGGTCTAATACCATGGAGACAGCTAGTCTAACAGGGGTCTGATACCATAGAGACAGCTAGTCTTACTGGGGTTTGATACCATGGAGACAGCTAGTCTAACTGGGGTCTGATACGATGGAGACAGCTAGTCTAACTGGGGTCTGACACCATGGAGACAGCTAGTCTAACTGGGGTCTGATACCATGGAGACAGCTAGTCTAACTGGAGTCTGATACCATGGAGACAGCTAGTCTAACTGGGGTCTGATACCATGGAGACAGCTAGTCTAACTGGGGTCTAATACCATGGAGACAGCTAGTCTAACTGGGGTCTGATACCATAGAGACAGCTAGTCTTACTGGGGTCTGATACCATGGAGACAGCTAGTCTAACTGGGGTCTGATACCATGGAGACAGCTAGTCTAACTGGGGTGTGATACCATGGAGACAGCTAGTCTAACTGGGGTCTGATACCATGGAGACAGCTAGTCTAACTGGGGTCTGATACCATGGAGACAGCTAGTCTAACTGGGGTCTAATACCATGGAGACAGCTAGTCTAACTGGAGTCTGATACCATGGAGACAGCTAGTCTAACTGGGGTCTGATACCATGGAGACAGCTAGTCTAACTGGGGTCTGATACCATGGAGACAGCTAGTCTAACTGGGGTCTAATACCATGGAGACAGCTAGTCTAACTGGGGTCTGATGCCATGGAGACAGCTAGTCTAACTGGGGTCTGATACCATGGAGTCAGCTAGTCTAACTGGGGTCTGATACCATGGAGACAGCTAGTCTAACTGGGGTCTGATACCATGGAGACAGCTAGTCTAACTGGAATCTGATACCATGGAGACAGCTAGTCTAACTGGGGTCTGATACCATGGAGACAGCTAGTCTAACTGGGGTCTGATACCATGGAGACAGCTAGTCTAACTGGGGTCTGATACCTGGGGTCTGGAGACAGCTAGTCTTACTGGGGTCTGACACCATCGAGACAGCTAGTCTAACTGGGGTCTGATACCATGGAGACAGCTAGTCTAACTGGGGTCTGATACCATGGAGACAGCTAGTCTAACTGGGGTCTGATACCATGGAGACAGCTAGTCTAACTGGGGTCTGATACCATGGAGACAGCTAGTCTAACTGGGGTCTGATACCATGGAGACAGCTAGTCTAACTGGAGTCTGATACCATGGAGACAGCTAGTCTAACTGGGGTCTAATACCATGGAGACAGCTAGTCTAACTGGGGTCTGATACCATAGAGACAGCTAGTCTTACTGGGGTCTGATACCATGGAGACAGCTAGTCTAACTGGGGTCTGATTCGACGGAGACAGCTAGTCTAACTGGGGTCTGATACCATGTAGACAGCTAGTCTAACTGGGGTCTGATGTCATGGAGACAGCTAGTCTAACTGGAGTCTGAGACCATGGAGACAGCTAGTCTAACTGGAGTCTGATACCATGGAGACAGCTAGTCTAACTGGGGTCTGATACCATGGAGACAGCTAGTCTAACTGGGGTCTGATACCATTGAGACAGCTAGTCTAACTGGAGTCTGATACCATGGAGACAGCTAGTCTAACTGGGGTCTGATACCATGGAGACAGCTAGTCTAACTGGGGTCTGCTACCATGGAGATAGCTAGTCTAACTGGGGTCTGATACCATGGAGACAGCTAGTCTAACTGGGGTCTGATACCATGGAGACAGCTAGTCTAACTGGGGTCTGATACCATGGAGACAGCTAGTCTAACTGGGGTCTGATACCATGGAGACAGCTAGTCTAACTGGAGTCTGATACCATGGAGACAGCTAGTCTTACTGGGGTCTGATACCATGGAGACAGCTAGTCTAACTGGGGTCTGATACCATGGAGACAGCTAGTCTAACTGGGGTCTGATACCATGGAGACAGCTAGTCTAACTGGGGTCTGATACCATGGAGACAGCTAGTCTAACTGGGGTCTGATACCATGGAGACAGCTAGTCTAACTGGGGTCTGATACCATGGAGACAGCTAGTCTAACTGGAGTCTGATACCATAGAGACAGCTAGTCTAACTGGGGTCTGATACCATGGAGACAGCTAGTCTAACTGGGGTCTGATACCATGGAGACAGCTAGTCTAACTGGGGTCTGATACCATAGAGACAGCTAGTCTAACTGGAGTCTGATACCATGGAGACAGCTAGTCTTACTGGGGTCTGATACCATGGAGACAGCTAGTCTAACTGGGGTCTGATACCATGGAGACAGCTAGTCTAACTGGGGTCTGATACCATGGAGACAGCTAGTCTAACTGGAGTCTGATACCATGGAGACAGCAAGTCTAACTGGGGTCTGATACCATGGAGACAGCTAGTCTAACTGGGGTCCAATACCATGGAGACAGCTAGTCTAACTGGAGTCTGATACCATGGAGACAGCTAGTCTAACTGGGGTCTGATACCATGGAGACAGCTAGTCTAACTGGGGTCTGATACCATGGAGACAGCTAGTCTAACTGGGGTCTGATACCATGGAGACAGCTAGTCTAACTGGGGTCTAATACCATGGAGACAGCTAGTCTAACTGGGGTCTGATACCATGGAGACAGCTAGTCTAACTGGGGTCTGATACCATGGAGACAGCTAGTCTAACTGGGGTCTAATACCATGGAGACAGCTAGTCTAACTGGAGTCTGATACCATGGAGACAGCTAGTCTAACTGGGGTGTGATACCATGGAGACAGCTAGTCTAATTGGGGTCTGATACCATGGAGACAGCTAGTCTAACTGGGGTCTAATACCATGGAGACAGCTAGTCTAACTGGAGTCTGATACCATGGAGACAGCTAGTCTAACTGGGGTCTGATACCATGGAGACAGCTAGTCTAACTGGGGTCTGATACCATGGAGACAGCTAGTCTAACTGGGGTCTGATACCATGGAGACAGCTAGTCTAACTGGGGTCTGATACCATGGAGACAGCTAGTCTAACTGGGGTCTGATACCATGGAGACAGCTAGTCTAACTGGGGTCTGATACCATGGAGACAGCTAGTCTAACTGGGGTCTGATACCATGGAGACAGCTAGTCTAACTGGGGTCTGATACCATGGAGACAGCTAGTCTAACTGGGGTCTGATACCATGGAGACAGCTAGTCTAACTGGAGTCTGATACCATAGAGACAGCTAGTCTAACTGGGGTCTGATACCATGGAGACAGCTAGTCTAACTGGGGTCTGATACCATGGAGACAGCTAGTCTAACTGGGGTCTGATACCATGGAGACAGCTAGTCTAACTGGAGTCTGATACCATGGAGACAGCTAGTCTTACTGGGTCTGATACCATGGAGACAGCTAGTCTAACTGGGGTCTGATACCATGGAGACAGCTAGTCTAACTGGGGTCTGATACCATGGAGACAGCTAGTCTAACTGGAGTCTGATACCATGGAGACAGCTAGTCTAACTGGGGTCTGATACCATGGAGACAGCTAGTCTAACTGGGGTCTGATACCATGGAGACAGCTAGTCTAACTGGGGTCTGATACCATGGAGACAGCTAGTCTAACTGGGGTCTGATACCATGGAGACAGCTAGTCTAACTGGGGTCCTAGTCTAACTGGGGTCTGATACCATGGAGACAGCTAGTCTAACTGGGGTCTAATACCATGGAGACAGCTAGTCTAACTGGGGTCTGATACCATGGAGACAGCTAGTCTAACTGGGGTCTGATACCATGGAGACAGCTAGTCTAACTGGGGTCTGATACCATGGAGACAGCTAGTCTAACTGGGGTCTGATACCATGGAGACAGCTAGTCTAACTGGGGTGTGATACCATGGAGACAGCTAGTCTAATTGGGGTCTGATACCATGGAGACAGCTAGTCTAACTGGGGTCTAATACCATGGAGACAGCTAGTCTAACTGGAGTCTGATACCATGGAGACAGCTAGTCTAACTGGGGTCTGATACCATGGAGACAGCTAGTCTAACTGCGGTCTGATACCATGGAGACAGCTAGTCTAACTGGGGTCTGATACCATGGAGACAGCTAGTCTAACTGGGGTCTGATACCATGGAGACAGCTAGTCTAACTGGGGTCTGATACCATGGAGACAGCTAGTCTAACTGGGGTCTGATACCATGGAGACAGCTAGTCTAACTGGGGTCTGATACCATGGAGACAGCTAGTCTAACTGGGGTCTAATACCATGGAGACAGCTAGTCTAACTGGAGTCTGATACCATGGAGACAGCTAGTCTAACTGGGGTGTGATACCATGGAGACAGCTAGTCTAACTGGGGTCTGATACCATGGAGACAGCTAGTCTAACTGGGGTCTAATACCATGGAGACAGCTAGTCTAACTGGAGTCTGATACCATGGAGACAGCTAGTCTAACTGGGGTCTGATACCATGGAGACAGCTAGTCTAACTGGGGTCTGATACCATGGAGACAGCTAGTCTAACTGGGGTCTGATACCATGGAGACAGCTAGTCTAACTGGGGTCTAATACCATGGAGACAGCTAGTCTAACTGGAGTCTGATACCATGGAGACAGCTAGTCTAACTGGGGTGTGATACCATGGAGACAGCTAGTCTAACTGGGGTCTGATACCATGGAGACAGCTAGTCTAACTGGGGTCTAATACCATGGAGACAGCTAGTCTAACTGGAGTCTGATACCATGGAGACAGCTAGTCTAACTGGGGTCTGATACCATGGAGACAGCTAGTCTAACTGGGGTCTGATACCATGGAGACAGCTAGTCTAACTGGGGTCTGATACCATGGAGACAGCTAGTCTAACTGGGGTCTGATACCATGGAGACAGCTAGTCTAACTGGGGTCTGATACCATGGAGACAGCTAGTCTAACTGGGGTCTGATACCATGGAGACAGCTAGTCTAACTGGGGTCTGATACCATGGAGACAGCTAGTCTAACTGGGGTCTGATACCATGGAGACAGCTAGTCTAACTGGGGTCTGATACCATGGAGACAGCTAGTCTAACTGGGGTCTGATACCATGGAGACAGCTAGTCTAACTGGGGTCTGATACCATGGAGACAGCTAGTCTAACTGGGGTCTGATACCATGGAGACAGCTAGTCTAACTGGGGTCTGATACCATGGAGACAGCTAGTCTAACTGGGGTCTGATACCATGGAGACAGCTAGTCTAACTGGGGTCTGATACCATGGAGACAGCTAGTCTAACTGGGGTCTGATACCATGGAGACAGCTAGTCTAACTGGAGTCTGATACCATGGAGACAGCTAGTCTTACTGGGGTCTGATACCATGGAGACAGCTAGTCTAACTGGAGTCTGATACCATGGAGACAGCTAGTCTAACTGGGGTCTGATACCATGGAGACAGCTAGTCTAACTGCGGTCTGATACCATTGAGACAGCTAGTCTAACTGGAGTCTGATACCATGGAGACAGCTAGTCTAACTGGGGTCTGATACCATGGAGACAGCTAGTCTAACTGGGGTCTGATACCATGGAGACAGCTAGTCTAACTGGGGTCTGATACCATGGAGACAGCTAGTCTAACTGGGGTCTAATACCATGGAGACAGCTAGTCTAACTGGAGTCTGATACCATGGAGACAGCTAGTCTAACTGGGGTGTGATACCATGGAGACAGCTAGTCTAATTGGGGTCTGATACCATGGAGACAGCTAGTCTAACTGGGGTCTAATACCATGGAGACAGCTAGTCTAACTGGAGTCTGATACCATGGAGACAGCTAGTCTAACTGGGGTCTGATACCATGGAGACAGCTAGTCTAACTGGGGTCTGATACCATGGAGACAGCTAGTCTAACTGGGGTCTGATACCATGGAGACAGCTAGTCTAACTGGGGTCTGATACCATGGAGACAGCTAGTCTAACTGGGGTCTGATACCATGGAGACAGCTAGTCTAACTGGGGTCTGATACCATGGAGACAGCTAGTCTAACTGGGGTCTGATACCATGGAGACAGCTAGTCTAACTGGGGTCTGATACCATGGAGACAGCTAGTCTAACTGGGGTCTGATACCATGGAGACAGCTAGTCTAACTGGGGTCTGATACCATGGAGACAGCTAGTCTAACTGGGGTCTGATACCATGGAGACAGCTAGTCTAACTGGGGTCTGATACCATGGAGACAGCTAGTCTAACTGGGGTCTGATACCATGGAGACAGCTAGTCTAACTGGGGTCTGATACCATGGAGACAGCTAGTCTTACTGGGGTCTGATACCATGGAGACAGCTAGTCTAACTGGGGTCTGATACCATGGAGACAGCTAGTCTAACTGGGGTCTGATACCATGGAGACAGCTAGTCTAACTGGGGTCTGATACCATGGAGACAGCTAGTCTTACTGGGGTCTGATACCATGGAGACAGCTAGTCTAACTGGAGTCTGATACCATGGAGACAGCTAGTCTAACTGGGGTCTGATACCATGGAGACAGCTAGTCTAACTGGGGTCTGATACCATTGAGACAGCTAGTCTAACTGGAGTCTGATACCATGGAGACAGCTAGTCTAACTGGGGTCTGATACCATGGAGACAGCAAGTCTAACTGGGGTCTGATACCATGGAGACAGCTAGTCTAACTGGGGTCCGATACCATGGAGACAGCTAGTCTAACTGGAGTCTGATACCATGGAGACAGCTAGTCTAACTGGGGTCTGATACCATGGAGACAGCTAGTCTAACTGGGGTCTGATACCATGGAGACAGCTAGTCTAACTGGGGTCTGATACCATGGAGACAGCTAGTCTAACTGGGGTCTGATACCATGGAGACAGCTAGTCTAACTGGGGTCTGATACCATGGAGACAGCTAGTCTAATTGGGGTCTGATACCATGGAGACAGCTAGTCTAACTGGGGTCTAATACCATGGAGACAGCTAGTCTAACTGGAGTCTGATACCATGGAGACAGCTAGTCTAACTGGGGTCTGATACCATGGAGACAGCTAGTCTAACTGGGGTCTGATACCATTGAGACAGCTAGTCTAACTGGAGTCTGATACCATGGAGACAGCTAGTCTAACTGGGGTCTGATACCATGGAGACAGCTAGTCTAACTGGGGTCTGATACCATGGAGACAGCTAGTCTAACTGGGGTCTGATACCATGGAGACAGCTAGTCTAACTGGGGTCTGATACCATGGAGACAGCTAGTCTAACTGGGGTCTGATACCATGGAGACAGCTAGTCTAACTGGGGTCTGATACCATGGAGACAGCTAGTCTAACTGGGGTCTGATACCATGGAGACAGCTAGTCTAACTGGGGTCTGATACCATGGAGACAGCTAGTCTAACTGGGGTCTGATACCATGGAGACAGCTAGTCTAACTGGGGTCTGATACCATGGAGACAGCTAGTCTAACTGGGGTCTGATACCATGGAGACAGCTAGTCTAACTGGGGTCTGATACCATGGAGACAGCTAGTCTAACTGGGGTCTGATACCATGGAGACAGCTAGTCTAACTGGGGTCTGATACCATGGAGACAGCTAGTCTAACTGGGGTCTGATACCATGGAGACAGCTAGTCTAACTGGGGTCTGATACCATGGAGACAGCTAGTCTAACTGGGGTCTGATACCATGGAGACAGCTAGTCTGAACCATGGGGTCTGATACCTGATACCAGACAGCTAGTCTAACTGGGGTCTGATACGATGGAGACAGCTAGTCTAACTGGGGTCTGATACCATGGAGACAGCTAGTCTAACTGGGGTCTGATACCATGGAGACAGCTAGTCTAACTGGGGTCTGATACCATGGAGACAGCTAGTCTAACTGGGGTCTGATACCATGGAGACAGCTAGTCTAACTGGGGTCTGATACCATGGAGACAGCTAGTCTAACTGGGGTCTGATACCATGGAGACAGCTAGTCTAACTGGGGTCTGATACCATGGAGACAGCTAGTCTAACTGGGGTCTGATACCATGGAGACAGCTAGTCTAACTGGGGTCTGATACCATGGAGACAGCTAGTCTAACGGGTCTGATACCATGGAGACAGCTAGTCTAACTGGGGTCTGATACCATGGAGACAGCTAGTCTAACTGGGGTCTGATACCATGGAGACAGCTAGTCTAACTGGGGTCTGATACCATGGAGACAGCTAGTCTAACTGGGGTCTGATACCATGGAGACAGCTAGTCTAACTGGGGTCTGATACCATGGAGACAGCTAGTCTAACTGGGGTCTGATACCATGGAGACAGCTAGTCTAACTGGGGTCTGATACCATGGAGACAGCTAGTCTAACTGGGGTCTGATACCATGTAGACAGCTAGTCTAACTGGGGTCTGATACCATGGAGACAGCTAGTCTAACTGGGGTCTGATACCATGGAGACAGCTAGTCTAACTGGGGTCTGATACCATGGAGACAGCTAGTCTAACTGGGGTCTGATACCATGGAGACAGCTAGTCTAACTGGGGTCTGATACCATGGAGACAGCTAGTCTAACTGGGGTCTGATACCATGGAGACAGCTAGTCTAACTGGGGTCTGATACCATGGAGACAGCTAGTCTAACTGGGGTCTGATACCATGGAGACAGCTAGTCTAACTGGGGTCTGATACCATGGAGACAGCTAGTCTAACTGGGGTCTGATACCATGGAGACAGCTAGTCTAACTGGGGTCTGATACCATGGAGACAGCTAGTCTAACTGGGGTCTGATACCATGGAGACAGCTAGTCTAACTGGGGTCTGATACCATGGAGACAGCTAGTCTAACTGGGGTCTGATACCATGGAGACAGCTAGTCTAACTGGGGTCTGATACCATGGAGACAGCTAGTCTAACTGGGGTCTGATACCATGGAGACAGCTAGTCTAACTGGGGTCTGATACCATGGAGACAGCTAGTCTAACTGGGGTCTGATACGATGGAGACAGCTAGTCTAACTGGGGTCTGATACCATGGAGACAGCTAGTCTAACTGGGGTCTGATACCATGGAGACAGCTAGTCTAACTGGGGTCTGATACCATGGAGACAGCTAGTCTAACTGGGGTCTGATACCATGGAGACAGCTAGTCTAACTGGGGTATGATACCATGGAGACAGCTAGTCTAACTGGGGTCTGATACGATGGAGACAGCTAGTCTAACGGGTCTGATACCATGGAGACAGCTAGTCTAACTGGGGTCTGATACCATGGAGACAGCTAGTCTAACTGGGGTCTGATACCATGGAGACAGCTAGTCTAACTGGGGTCTGATACCATGGAGACAGCTAGTCTAACTGGGGTCTGCTACCATGGAGACAGCTAGTCTAACTGGGGTCTGATACCATGGAGACAGCTAGTCTAACTGGGGTCTGATACCATGGAGACAGCTAGTCTAACTGGGGTCTGATGCCATGGAGACAGCTAGTCTAACTGGGGTCTGATACCATGGAGTCAGCTAGTCTAACTGGGGTCTGATGCCATGGAGACAGCTAGTCTAACTGGGGTCTGATACCATGGAGACAGCTAGTCTAACTGGAGTCTGATACCATGGAGACAGCTAGTCTAACTGGGGTCTGATACCATGGAGACAGCTAGTCTAACTGGGGTCTGATATAATGGAGACAGCTAGTCTAACTGGGGTCTGATACCATGGAGACAGCTAGTCTAACTGGGGTCTGACACCATGGGAGACAGCTAGTCTAACTGGGGTCTGATACCATGGAGACAGCTAGTCTAACTGGGGTCTGATACCATGGAGACAGCTAGTCTAACTGGGGTCTGATACCATGGAGACAGCTAGTCTAACTGGGGTCTGATACCATGGAGACAGCTAGTCTAACTGGGGTCTGATACCATGGAGACAGCTAGTCTAACTGGAGTCTGATACCATGGAGACAGCTAGTCTAACTGGGGTCTGATACCATGGAGACAGCTAGTCTAACTGGGGTCTAATACCATGGAGACAGCTAGTCTAACTGGGGTCTGATACCATAGAGACAGCTAGTCTTACTGGGGTCTGATACCATGGAGACAGCTAGTCTAACTGGGGTCTGATTACCACGGAGACAGCTAGTCTAACTGGGGTCTGATACCATGGAGACAGCTAGTCTAACTGGGGTCTGATGTCATGGACACAGCTAGTCTAACTGGAGTCTGATACCATGGAGACAGCTAGTCTAACTGGAGTCTGATACCATGGAGACAGCTAGTCTAACTGGGGTCTGATACCATGGAGACAGCTAGTCTAAATGGGGTCTGATACCATTGAGACAGCTAGTCTAACTGGAGTCTGATACCATGGAGACAGCTAGTCTAACTGGGGTCTGATACCATGGAGACAGCTAGTCTAACTGGGGTCTGCTACCATGGAGACAGCTAGTCTAACTGGGGTCTGATACCATGGAGACAGCTAGTCTAACTGGGGTCTGATACCATGGAGACAGCTAGTCTAACTGGGGTCTGATACCATGGAGACAGCTAGTCTAACTGGGGTCTGATACCATGGAGACAGCTAGTCTAACTGGGGTCTGATACCATGGAGACAGCTAGTCTAACTGGAGTCTGATACCATGGAGACAGCTAGTCTTACTGGGGTCTGATACCATGGAGACAGCTAGTCTAACTGGGGTCTGATACCATGGAGACAGCTAGTCTAACTGGGGTCTGATACCATGGAGACAGCTAGTCTAACTGGGGTCTGATACCATGGAGACAGCTAGTCTAACTGGGGTCTGATACCATGGAGACAGCTAGTCTAACTGGGGTCTGATACCATGGAGACAGCTAGTCTAACTGGGGTCTGCTACCATGGAGACAGCTAGTCTAACTGGGGTCTGATACCATGGAGACAGCTAGTCTAACTGGGGTCTGATACCATGGAGACAGCTAGTCTAACTGGGGTCTGATACCATGGAGACAGCTAGTCTAACTGGGGTCTGATACCATGGAGACAGCTAGTCTAACTGGAGTCTGATACCATGGAGACAGCTAGTCTTACTGGGGTCTGATACCATGGAGACAGCTAGTCTAACTGGGGTCTGATACCATGGAGACAGCTAGTCTAACTGGGGTCTGATACCATGGAGACAGCTAGTCTAACTGGGGTCTGATACCATGGAGACAGCTAGTCTAACTGGGGTCTGATACCATGGAGACAGCTAGTCTAACTGGGGTCTGATACCATGGAGACAGCTAGTCTAACTGGAGTCTGATACCATGGAGACAGCTAGTCTAACTGGGGTCTGATACCATGGAGACAGCTAGTCTAACTGGAGTCTGATACCATGGAGACAGCTAGTCTAACTGGGGTCTGATACCATGGAGACAGCTAGTCTAACTGGGGTCTGATACCATGGAGACAGCTAGTCTAACTGGGGTCTGATACCATGGAGACAGCTAGTCTAACTGGGGTCTGATACCATGGAGACAGCTAGTCTAACTGGGGTCTGATACCATGGAGACAGCTAGTCTAACTGGGGTCTGATACCATGGAGACAGCTAGTCTAACTGGAGTCTGATACCATAGAGACAGCTAGTCTAACTGGGGTCTGATACCATGGAGACAGCTAGTCTAACTGGGGTCTGATACCATGGAGACAGCTAGTCTAACTGGGGTCTGATACCATAGAGACAGCTAGTCTAACTGGAGTCTGATACCATGGAGACAGCTAGTCTTACTGGGGTCTGATACCATGGAGACAGCTAGTCTAACTGGGGTCTGATACCATGGAGACAGCTAGTCTAACTGGGGTCTGATACCATGGAGACAGCTAGTCTAACTGGAGTCTGATACCATGGAGACAGCAAGTCTAACTGGGGTCTGATACCATGGAGACAGCTAGTCTAACTGGGGTCCAATACCATGGAGACAGCTAGTCTAACTGGAGTCTGATACCATGGAGACAGCTAGTCTAACTGGGGTCTGATACCATGGAGACAGCTAGTCTAACTGGGGTCTGATACCATGGAGACAGCTAGTCTAACTGGGGTCTGATACCATGGAGACAGCTAGTCTAACTGGGGTCTGATACCATGGAGACAGCTAGTCTAACTGGGGTCTGATACCATGGAGACAGCTAGTCTAACTGGGGTCTGATACCATGGAGACAGCTAGTCTAACTGGGGTCCTAGTCTAACTGGAGTCTGATACCATGGAGACAGCTAGTCTAACTGGGGTCTGATACCATGGAGACAGCTAGTCTAACTGGGGTCTGATACCATGGAGACAGCTAGTCTAACTGGGGTCTAATACCATGGAGACAGCTAGTCTAACTGGAGTCTGATACCATGGAGACAGCTAGTCTAACTGGGGTCTGATACCATGGAGACAGCTAGTCTAACTGGGGTCTGATACCATGGAGACAGCTAGTCTAACTGGGGTCTGATACCATGGAGACAGCTAGTCTAACTGGGGTCTGATACCATGGAGACAGCTAGTCTAACTGGGGTCTGATACCATGGAGACAGCTAGTCTAACTGGGGTCTGATACCATGGAGACAGCTAGTCTAACTGGGGTCTGATACCATGGAGACAGCTAGTCTAACTGGGGTCTGATACCATGGAGACAGCTAGTCTAACTGGGGTCTGATACCATGGAGACAGCTAGTCTAACTGGGGTCTGATACCATGGAGACAGCTAGTCTAACTGGGGTCTGATACCATGGAGACAGCTAGTCTAACTGGGGTCTGATACCATGGAGACAGCTAGTCTAACTGGGGTCTGATACCATGGAGACAGCTAGTCTAACTGGGGTCTGATACCATGGAGACAGCTAGTCTAACTGGGGTCTGATACCATGGAGACAGCTAGTCTAACTGGGGTCTGATACCATGGAGACAGCTAGTCTAACTGGGGTCTGATACCATGGAGACAGCTAGTCTTACTGGGGTCTGATACCATGGAGACAGCTAGTCTAACTGGAGTCTGATACCATGGAGACAGCTAGTCTAACTGGGGTCTGATACCATGGAGACAGCTAGTCTAACTGCGGTCTGATACCATTGAGACAGCTAGTCTAACTGGAGTCTGATACCATGGAGACAGCTAGTCTAACTGGGGTCTGATACCATGGAGACAGCAAGTCTAACTGGGGTCTGATACCATGGAGACAGCTAGTCTAACTGGGGTCTGATACCATGGAGACAGCTAGTCTAACTGGGGTCTGATACCATGGAGACAGCTAGTCTAACTGGGGTCTGATACCATGGAGACAGCTAGTCTAACTGGGGTCTGATACCATGGAGACAGCTAGTCTAACTGGGGTCTGATACCATGGAGACAGCTAGTCTAACTGGGGTCTGATACCATGGAGACAGCTAGTCTAACTGGGGTCTGATACCATGGAGACAGCTAGTCTAACTGGGGTCTGATACCATGGAGACAGCTAGTCTAACTGGGGTCTAATACCATGGAGACAGCTAGTCTAACTGGAGTCTGATACCATGGAGACAGCTAGTCTAACTGGGGTCTGATACCATGGAGACAGCTAGTCTAACTGCGGTCTGATACCATTGAGACAGCTAGTCTAACTGGAGTCTGATACCATGGAGACAGCTAGTCTAACTGGGGTCTGATACCATGGAGACAGCTAGTCTAACTGGGGTCTGATACCATGGAGACAGCTAGTCTAACTGGGGTCTGATACCATGGAGACAGCTAGTCTAACTGGGGTCTGATACCATGGAGACAGCTAGTCTAACTGGGGTCTGATACGATGGAGACAGCTAGTCTAACTGGGGTCTGATACCATGGAGACAGCTAGTCTAACTGGGGTCTGATACCATGGAGACAGCTAGTCTAACTGGGGTCTGATACCATGGAGACAGCTAGTCTAACTGGGGTCTGATACCATGGAGACAGCTAGTCTAACTGGGGTCTGATACCATGGAGACAGCTAGTCTAACTGGGGTCTGATACCATGGAGACAGCTAGTCTAACTGGGGTCTGATACCATGGAGACAGCTAGTCTAACTGGGGTCTGATACCATGGAGACAGCTAGTCTAACTGGGGTCTGATACCATGGAGACAGCTAGTCTAACTGGGGTCTGATACCATGGAGACAGCTAGTCTAACTGGGGTCTGATACCATGGAGACAGCTAGTCTAACTGGGGTCTGATACCATGGAGACAGCTAGTCTAACTGGGGTCTGATACCATGGAGACAGCTAGTCTAACTGGGGTCTGATACCATGGAGACAGCTAGTCTAACTGGGGTCTGATACCATGGAGACAGCTAGTCTAACTGGGGTCTGATACCATGGAGACAGCTAGTCTAACTGGGGTCTGATACCATGGAGACAGCTAGTCTAACTGGGGTCTGATACCATGGAGACAGCTAGTCTAACTGGGGTCTGATACCATGGAGACAGCTAGTCTAACTGGGGTCTGATACCATGGAGACAGCTAGTCTAACTGGGGTCTGATACCATGGAGACAGCTAGTCTAACTGGGGTCTGATACGATGGAGACAGCTAGTCTAACGGGTCTGATACCATGGAGACAGCTAGTCTAACTGGGGTCTGATACCATGGAGACAGCTAGTCTAACTGGGGTCTAATACCATGGAGACAGCTAGTCTAACTGGAGTCTGATACCATGGAGACAGCTAGTCTAACTGGGGTCTGATACCATGGAGACAGCTAGTCTAACTGGGGTCTGATACCATGGAGACAGCTAGTCTAACTGGGGTCTGATACCATGGAGACAGCTAGTCTCTAACTGGGGTCTGATACCATGGAGACAGCTAGTCTAACTGGGGTCTGATACCATGGAGACAGCTAGTCTAACTGGGGTCTGATACCATGGAGACAGCTAGTCTAACTGGGGTCTGATACCATGGAGACAGCTAGTCTAACTGGGGTCTGATACCATGGAGACAGCTAGTCTAACTGGGGTCTGATACCATGGAGACAGCTAGTCTAACTGGGGTCTGATACCATGGAGACAGCTAGTCTAACTGGGGTCTGATACCATGGAGACAGCTAGTCTAACTGGGGTCTGATACCATAGAGACAGCTAGTCTAACTGGGGTCTGATACCATGGAGACAGCTAGTCTTACTGGGGTCTGATACCATGGAGACAGCTAGTCTAACTGGGGTCTGATACCATGGAGACAGCTAGTCTAACTGGGGTCTGATACCATGGAGACAGCTAGTCTAACTGGAGTCTGATACCATGGAGACAGCTAGTCTTACTGGGGTCTGATACCATGGAGACAGCTAGTCTAACTGGAGTCTGATACCATGGAGACAGCTAGTCTAACTGGGGTCTGATACCATGGAGACAGCTAGTCTAACTGGGGTCTGATACCATTGAGACAGCTAGTCTAACTGGAGTCTGATACCATGGAGACAGCTAGTCTAACTGGGGTCTGATACCATGGAGACAGCAAGTCTAACTGGGGTCTGATACCATGGAGACAGCTAGTCTAACTGGGGTCCGATACCATGGAGACAGCTAGTCTAACTGGAGTCTGATACCATGGAGACAGCTAGTCTAACTGGGGTCTGATACCATGGAGACAGCTAGTCTAACTGGGGTCTGATACCATGGAGACAGCTAGTCTAACTGGGGTCTGATACCATGGAGACAGCTAGTCTAACTGGGGTCTGATACCATGGAGACAGCTAGTCTAACTGGGGTGTGATACCATGGAGACAGCTAGTCTAATTGGGGTCTGATACCATGGAGACAGCTAGTCTAACTGGGGTCTAATACCATGGAGACAGCTAGTCTAACTGGAGTCTGATACCATGGAGACAGCTAGTCTAACTGGGGTCTGATACCATGGAGACAGCTAGTCTAACTGGGGTCTGATACCATTGAGACAGCTAGTCTAACTGGAGTCTGATACCATGGAGACAGCTAGTCTAACTGGGGTCTGATACCATGGAGACAGCTAGTCTAACTGGGGTCTGATACCATGGAGACAGCTAGTCTAACTGGGGTCTGATACCATGGAGACAGCTAGTCTAACTGGGGTCTGATACCATGGAGACAGCTAGTCTAACTGGGGTCTGATACGATGGAGACAGCTAGTCTAACTGGGGTCTGATACCATGGAGACAGCTAGTCTAACTGGGGTCTGATACCATGGAGACAGCTAGTCTAACTGGGGTCTGATACCATGGAGACAGCTAGTCTAACTGGGGTCTGATACCATGGAGACAGCTAGTCTAACTGGGGTCTGATACCATGGAGACAGCTAGTCTAACTGGGGTCTGATACCATGGAGACAGCTAGTCTAACTGGGGTCTGATACCATGGAGACAGCTAGTCTAACTGGGGTCTGATACCATGGAGACAGCTAGTCTAACTGGGGTCTGATACCATGGAGACAGCTAGTCTAACTGGGGTCTGATACCATGGAGACAGCTAGTCTAACTGGGGTCTGATACCATGGAGACAGCTAGTCTAACTGGGGTCTGATACCATGGAGACAGCTAGTCTAACTGGGGTCTGATACCATGGAGACAGCTAGTCTAACTGGGGTCTGATACCATGGAGACAGCTAGTCTAACTGGGGTCTGATACCATGGAGACAGCTAGTCTAACTGGGGTCTGATACCATGGAGACAGCTAGTCTAACTGGGGTCTGATACCATGGAGACAGCTAGTCTAACTGGGGTCTGATACCATGGAGACAGCTAGTCTAACTGGGGTCTGATACCATGGAGACAGCTAGTCTAACTGGGGTCTGATACCATGGAGACAGCTAGTCTAACTGGGGTCTGATACCATGGAGACAGCTAGTCTAACTGGGGTCTGATACGATGGAGACAGCTAGTCTAACGGGTCTGATACCATGGAGACAGCTAGTCTAACTGGGGTCTGATACCATGGAGACAGCTAGTCTAACTGGGGTCTGATACCATGGAGACAGCTAGTCTAACTGGGGTCTGATACCATGGAGACAGCTAGTCTAACTGGGGTCTGATACCATGGAGACAGCTAGTCTAACTGGGGTCTGATACCATGGAGACAGCTAGTCTAACTGGGGTCTGATACCATGGAGACAGCTAGTCTAACTGGGGTCTGATACCATGGAGACAGCTAGTCTAACTGGGGTCTGATACCATGGAGACAGCTAGTCTAACTGGGGTCTGATACCATGGAGACAGCTAGTCTAACTGGGGTCTGATACCATAGAGACAGCTAGTCTAACTGGGGTCTGATACCATGGAGACAGCTAGTCTTACTGGGGTCTGATACCATGGAGACAGCTAGTCTAACTGGGGTCTGATACCATGGAGACAGCTAGTCTAACTGGGGTCTGATACCATGGAGACAGCTAGTCTAACTGGAGTCTGATACCATGGAGACAGCTAGTCTTACTGGGGTCTGATACCATGGAGACAGCTAGTCTAACTGGAGTCTGATACCATGGAGACAGCTAGTCTAACTGGGGTCTGATACCATGGAGACAGCTAGTCTAACTGCGGTCTGATACCATTGAGACAGCTAGTCTAACTGGAGTCTGATACCATGGAGACAGCTAGTCTAACTGGGGTCTGATACCATGGAGACAGCAAGTCTAACTGGGGTCTGATACCATGGAGACAGCTAGTCTAACTGGGGTCCGATACCATGGAGACAGCTAGTCTAACTGGAGTCTGATACCATGGAGACAGCTAGTCTAACTGGGGTCTGATACCATGGAGACAGCTAGTCTAACTGGGGTCTGATACCATGGAGACAGCTAGTCTAACTGGGGTCTGATACCATGGAGACAGCTAGTCTAACTGGGGTCTGATACCATGGAGACAGCTAGTCTAACTGGGGTGTGATACCATGGAGACAGCTAGTCTAATTGGGGTCTGATACCATGGAGACAGCTAGTCTAACTGGGGTCTAATACCATGGAGACAGCTAGTCTAACTGGAGTCTGATACCATGGAGACAGCTAGTCTAACTGGGGTCTGATACCATGGAGACAGCTAGTCTAACTGCGGTCTGATACCATTGAGACAGCTAGTCTAACTGGAGTCTGATACCATGGAGACAGCTAGTCTAACTGGGGTCTGATACCATGGAGACAGCTAGTCTAACTGGGGTCTGATACCATGGAGACAGCTAGTCTAACTGGGGTCTGATACCATGGAGACAGCTAGTCTAACTGGGGTCTGATACCATGGAGACAGCTAGTCTAACTGGGGTCTGATACCATGGAGACAGCTAGTCTAACTGGGGTCTGATACCATGGAGACAGCTAGTCTAACTGGGGTCTGATACCATGGAGACAGCTAGTCTAACTGGGGTCTGATACCATGGAGACAGCTAGTCTAACTGGGGTCTGATACCATGGAGACAGCTAGTCTAACTGGGGTCTGATACCATGGAGACAGCTAGTCTAACTGGGGTCTGATACCATGGAGACAGCTAGTCTAACTGGGGTCTGATACCATGGAGACAGCTAGTCTAACTGGGGTCTGATACCATGGAGACAGCTAGTCTAACTGGGGTCTGATACCATGGAGACAGCTAGTCTAACTGGGGTCTGATACCATGGAGACAGCTAGTCTAACTGGGGTCTGATACCATGGAGACAGCTAGTCTAACTGGGGTCTGATACCATGGAGACAGCTAGTCTAACTGGGGTCTGATACGATGGAGACAGCTAGTCTAACTGGGGTCTGATACCATGGAGACAGCTAGTCTAACTGGGGTCTGATACCATGGAGACAGCTAGTCTAACTGGGGTCTGATACCATGGAGACAGCTAGTCTAACTGGGGTCTGATACCATGGAGACAGCTAGTCTAACTGGGGTCTGATACCATCTGTCTAATGGGGTCTGATACCATGGAGACAGCTAGTCTAACTGGGGTCTGATACCATGGAGACAGCTAGTCTAACTGGGGTCTGATACCATGGAGACAGCTAGTCTAACTGGGGTCTGATACGATGGAGACAGCTAGTCTAACTGGGGTCTGATACCATGGAGACAGCTAGTCTAACTGGGGTCTGATACCATGGAGACAGCTAGTCTAACTGGGGTCTGATACCATGGAGACAGCTAGTCTAACTGGGGTCTGATACCATGGAGACAGCTAGTCTAACTGGGGTCTGATACCATGGAGACAGCTAGTCTAACTGGGGTCTGATACCATGGAGACAGCTAGTCTAACTGGGGTCTGATACCATGGAGACAGCTAGTCTAACTGGGGTCTGATACCATGGAGACAGCTAGTCTAACTGGGGTCTGATACCATGGAGACAGCTAGTCTAACTGGGGTCTGATACCATGGAGACAGCTAGTCTAACTGGGGTCTGATACCATGGAGACAGCTAGTCTAACTGGGGTCTGATACCATGGAGACAGCTAGTCTAACTGGGGTCTGATACCATGGAGACAGCTAGTCTAACTGGGGTCTGATACCATGGAGACAGCTAGTCTAACTGGGGTCTGATACCATGGAGACAGCTAGTCTAACTGGGGTCTGATACCATGGAGACAGCTAGTCTAACTGGGGTCTGATACCATGGAGACAGCTAGTCTAACTGGGGTATGATACCATGGAGACAGCTAGTCTAACTGGGGTCTGATACGATGGAGACAGCTAGTCTAACGGGTCTGATACCATGGAGACAGCTAGTCTAACTGGGGTCTGATACCATGGAGACAGCTAGTCTAACTGGGGTCTGATACCATGGAGACAGCTAGTCTAACTGGGGTCTGATACCATGGAGACAGCTAGTCTAACTGGGGTCTGCTACCATGGAGACAGCTAGTCTAACTGGGGTCTGATACCATGGAGACAGCTAGTCTAACTGGGGTCTGATACCATGGAGACAGCTAGTCTAACTGGGGTCTGATGCCATGGAGACAGCTAGTCTAACTGGGGTCTGATACCATGGAGTCAGCTAGTCTAACTGGGGTCTGATGCCATGGAGACAGCTAGTCTAACTGGGGTCTGATACCATGGAGACAGCTAGTCTAACTGGAGTCTGATACCATGGAGACAGCTAGTCTAACTGGGGTCTGATACCATGGAGACAGCTAGTCTAACTGGGGTCTGATATAATGGAGACAGCTAGTCTAACTGGGGTCTGATACCACGGAGACAGCTAGTCTTACTGGGGTCTGACACCATCGAGACAGCTAGTCTAACTGGGGTCTGATACCATGGAGACAGCTAGTCTAACTGGGGTCTGATACCATGGAGACAGCTAGTCTAACTGGGGTCTGATACCATGGAGACAGCTAGTCTAACTGGGGTCTGATACCATGGAGACAGCTAGTCTAACTGGGGTCTGATACCATGGAGACAGCTAGTCTAACTGGAGTCTGATACCATGGAGACAGCTAGTCTAACTGGGGTCTGATACCATGGAGACAGCTAGTCTAACTGGGGTCTAATACCATGGAGACAGCTAGTCTAACTGGGGTCTGATACCATAGAGACAGCTAGTCTTACTGGGGTCTGATACCATGGAGACAGCTAGTCTAACTGGGGTCTGATTCGACGGAGACAGCTAGTCTAACTGGGGTCTGATACCATGTAGACAGCTAGTCTAACTGGGGTCTGATGTCATGGACACAGCTAGTCTAACTGGAGTCTGATACCATGGAGACAGCTAGTCTAACTGGAGTCTGATACCATGGAGACAGCTAGTCTAACTGGGGTCTGATACCATGGAGACAGCTAGTCTAAATGGGGTCTGATACCATTGAGACAGCTAGTCTAACTGGAGTCTGATACCATGGAGACAGCTAGTCTAACTGGGGTCTGATACCATGGAGACAGCTAGTCTAACTGGGGTCTGCTACCATGGAGACAGCTAGTCTAACTGGGGTCTGATACCATGGAGACAGCTAGTCTAACTGGGGTCTGATACCATGGAGACAGCTAGTCTAACTGGGGTCTGATACCATGGAGACAGCTAGTCTAACTGGGGTCTGATACCATGGAGACAGCTAGTCTAACTGGGGTCTGATACCATGGAGACAGCTAGTCTAACTGGAGTCTGATACCATGGAGACAGCTAGTCTTACTGGGGTCTGATACCATGGAGACAGCTAGTCTAACTGGGGTCTGATACCATGGAGACAGCTAGTCTAACTGGGGTCTGATACCATGGAGACAGCTAGTCTAACTGGGGTCTGATACCATGGAGACAGCTAGTCTAACTGGGGTCTGATACCATGGAGACAGCTAGTCTAACTGGGGTCTGATACCATGGAGACAGCTAGTCTAACTGGGGTCTGCTACCATGGAGACAGCTAGTCTAACTGGGGTCTGATACCATGGAGACAGCTAGTCTAACTGGGGTCTGATACCATGGAGACAGCTAGTCTAACTGGGGTCTGATACCATGGAGACAGCTAGTCTAACTGGGGTCTGATACCATGGAGACAGCTAGTCTAACTGGAGTCTGATACCATGGAGACAGCTAGTCTTACTGGGGTCTGATACCATGGAGACAGCTAGTCTAACTGGGGTCTGATACCATGGAGACAGCTAGTCTAACTGGGGTCTGATACCATGGAGACAGCTAGTCTAACTGGGGTCTGATACCATGGAGACAGCTAGTCTAACTGGGGTCTGATACCATGGAGACAGCTAGTCTAACTGGAGTCTGATACCATAGAGACAGCTAGTCTAACTGGGGTCTGATACCATGGAGACAGCTAGTCTAACTGGGGTCTGATACCATGGAGACAGCTAATCTAACTGGGGTCTGATACCATAGAGACAGCTAGTCTAACTGGGGTCTGATACCATGGAGACAGCTAGTCTAACTGGGGTCTGATACCATGGAGACAGCTAGTCTAACTGGGGTCTGATACCATGGAGACAGCTAGTCTAACTGGAGTCTGATACCATGGAGACAGCTAGTCTTACTGGGGTCTGATACCATGGAGACAGCTAGTCTAACTGGAGTCTGATACCATGGAGACAGCAAGTCTAACTGGGGTCTGATACCATGGAGACAGCTAGTCTAACTGGGGTCCAATACCATGGAGACAGCTAGTCTAACTGGAGTCTGATACCATGGAGACAGCTAGTCTAACTGGGGTCTGATACCATGGAGACAGCTAGTCTAACTGGGGTCTGATACCATGGAGACAGCTAGTCTAACTGGGGTCCTAGTCTAACTGGGGTCTGATACCATGGAGACAGCTAGTCTAACTGGGGTCTAATACCATGGAGACAGCTAGTCTAACTGGGGTCTGATACCATGGAGACAGCTAGTCTAACTGGGGTCTGATACCATGGAGACAGCTAGTCTAACTGGAGTCTGATACCATGGAGACAGCTAGTCTTACTGGGGTCTGATACCATGGAGACAGCTAGTCTAACTGGGGTCTGATACCATGGAGACAGCTAGTCTAACTGGGGTCTGATACCATGGAGACAGCTAGTCTAACTGGGGTCTGATACCATGGAGACAGCTAGTCTAACTGGGGTCTGATACCATGGAGACAGCTAGTCTAACTGGGGTCTGATACCATGGAGACAGCTAGTCTAACTGGGGTCTGATACCATGGAGACAGCTAGTCTAACTGGAGTCTGATACCATAGAGACAGCTAGTCTAACTGGGGTCTGATACCATGGAGACAGCTAGTCTAACTGGGGTCTGATACCATGGAGACAGCTAGTCTAACTGGGGTCTGATACCATAGAGACAGCTAGTCTAACTGGGGTCTGATACCATGGAGACAGCTAGTCTTACTGGGGTCTGATACCATGGAGACAGCTAGTCTAACTGGGGTCTGATACCATGGAGACAGCTAGTCTAACTGGGGTCTGATACCATGGAGACAGCTAGTCTAACTGGAGTCTGATACCATGGAGACAGCTAGTCTTACTGGGGTCTGATACCATGGAGACAGCTAGTCTAACTGGAGTCTGATACCATGGAGACAGCAAGTCTAACTGGGGTCTGATACCATGGAGACAGCTAGTCTAACTGGGGTCCAATACCATGGAGACAGCTAGTCTAACTGGAGTCTGATACCATGGAGACAGCTAGTCTAACTGGGGTCTGATACCATGGAGACAGCTAGTCTAACTGGGGTCTGATACCATGGAGACAGCTAGTCTAACTGGGGTCTGATACCATGGAGACAGCTAGTCTAACTGGGGTCTAATACCATTGAGACAGCTAGTCTAACTGGGGTCTGATACCATGGAGACAGCTAGTCTAACTGGGGTGTGATACCATGGAGACAGCTAGTCTAATTGGGGTCTGATACCATGGAGACAGCTAGTCTAACTGGGGTCTAATACCATGGAGACAGCTAGTCTAACTGGAGTCTGATACCATGGAGACAGCTAGTCTAACTGGGGTCTGATACCATGGAGACAGCTAGTCTAACTGCGGTCTGATACCATTGAGACAGCTAGTCTAACTGGAGTCTGATACCATGGAGACAGCTAGTCTAACTGGGGTCTGATACCATGGAGACAGCTAGTCTAACTGGGGTCTGATACCATGGAGACAGCTAGTCTAACTGGGGTCTGATACCATGGAGACAGCTAGTCTAACTGGGGTCTGATACCATGGAGACAGCTAGTCTAACTGGGGTCTGATACCATGGAGACAGCTAGTCTAACTGGGGTCTGATACCATGGAGACAGCTAGTCTAACTGGGGTCTGATACCATGGAGACAGCTAGTCTAACTGGGGTCTGATACCATGGAGACAGCTAGTCTAACTGGGGTCTGATACCATGGAGACAGCTAGTCTAACTGGGGTCTGATACCATGGAGACAGCTAGTCTAACGGGTCTGATACCATGGAGACAGCTAGTCTAACTGGGGTCTGATACCATGGAGACAGCTAGTCTAACTGGGGTCTGATACCATGGAGACAGCTAGTCTAACTGGGGTCTGATACCATGGAGACAGCTAGTCTAACTGGGGTCTGATACCATGGAGACAGCTAGTCTAACTGGGGTCTGATACCATGGAGACAGCTAGTCTAACTGGGGTCTGATACCATGGAGACAGCTAGTCTAACTGGGGTGTGATACCATGGAGACAGCTAGTCTAATTGGGGTCTGATACCATGGAGACAGCTAGTCTAACTGGGGTCTAATACCATGGAGACAGCTAGTCTAACTGGAGTCTGATACCATGGAGACAGCTAGTCTAACTGGGGTCTGATACCATGGAGACAGCTAGTCTAACTGCGGTCTGATACCATTGAGACAGCTAGTCTAACTGGAGTCTGATACCATGGAGACAGCTAGTCTAACTGGGGTCTGATACCATGGAGACAGCTAGTCTAACTGGGGTCTGATACCATGGAGACAGCTAGTCTAACTGGGGTCTGATACCATGGAGACAGCTAGTCTAACTGGGGTCTGATACCATGGAGACAGCTAGTCTAACTGGGGTCTGATACCATGGAGACAGCTAGTCTAACTGGGGTCTGATACCATGGAGACAGCTAGTCTAACTGGGGTCTGATACCATGGAGACAGCTAGTCTAACTGGGGTCTGATACCATGGAGACAGCTAGTCTAACTGGGGTCTGATACCATGGAGACAGCTAGTCTAACTGGGGTCTGATACGATGGAGACAGCTAGTCTAACTGGGGTCTGATACCATGGAGACAGCTAGTCTAACTGGGGTCTGATACCATGGAGACAGCTAGACTAACTGGGGTCTGATACCAAGGAGACAGCTAGTCTAACTGGGGTCTGATACCATGGAGACAGCTAGTCTAACTGGGGTCTGATACCATGGAGACAGCTAGTCTAACTGGGGTATGATACCATGGAGACAGCTAGTCTAACTGGGGTCTGATACCATGGAGACAGCTAGTCTAACTGGGGTCTGATACCATGGAGACAGCTAGTCTAACTGGGGTCTGATACCATGGAGGCAGCTAGTCTAACTGGGGTCTGATACCATGGAGACAGCTAATCTAACTGGGGTCTGATACCATGGAGACAGCTAGTCTAACTGGGGTCTGATCCATGGAGACAGCTAGTCTAACTGGGGTCTGATACCATGGAGACAGCTAGTCTAACTGGGGTCTGATACCATGGAGACAGCTAGTCTTACTGGGGTCTGATATAATGGAGACAGCTAGTCTAACTGGGGTCTGATACCATGGAGACAGCTAGTCTAACTGGGGTCTGACGCTAATGGAGACAGCTAGCCTAACTGGGGTCTGATACCATGGAGACAGCTAGTCTAACTGGGGTCTGATACCATGGAGACAGCTAGTCTAACTGGGGTCTGATACCATGGAGACAGCTAGTCTAACTGGGGTCTGATACCATGGAGACAGCTAGTCTAACTGGGGTCTGATACCATGGAGACAGCTAGTCTAACTGGGGTCTGATACCATGGAGACAGCTAGTCTAACTGGGGTCTGATACCATGGAGACAGCTAGTCTAACTGGGGTCTGATCCATGGAGACAGCTAGTCTAACTGGGGTCTGATACCATGGAGACAGCTAGTCTAACTGGGGTCTGATACCATGGAGACAGCTAGTCTTACTGGGGTCTGATATAATGGAGACAGCTAGTCTAACTGGGGTCTGATACCATGGAGACAGCTAGTCTAACTGGGGTCTGACGCTAATGGAGACAGCTAGCCTAACTGGGGTCTGATACCATGGAGACAGCTAGTCTAACTGGGGTCTGATACCATGGAGACAGCTAGTCTAACTGGGGTCTGATACCATGGAGACAGCTAGTCTAACTGGGGTCTGATACCATGGAGACAGCTAGTCTAACTGGGGTCTGATACCATGGAGACAGCTAGTCTAACTGGGGTCTGATACCATGGAGACAGCTAGTCTAACTGGGGTCTGATACCATGGAGACAGCTAGTCTAACTGGGGTCTGATACCATGGAGACAGCTAGTCTAACTGGGGTCTGATACAATGGAGACAGCTAGTCTAACTGGGGTCTGATACCATGGAGACAGCTAGTCTAACTGGGGTCTGATACCATGGAGACAGCTAGTCTAACTGGGGTCTGATACCATGGAGACAGCTAGTCTAACTGGGGTCTGAGACATAACAAAAACTACATTACAGACAAAATACTACACTTGTAGTGTGCGTGTGTGGCTGCATCTATCAGATACACAAGTGGGGCACATGAGGGAGAAGCGTTGTGTTGTGAGGTGTTGCTCTATCTGTTTTCTGAAACCAGGTTTGCTGTTTATTTGAGTAATATGAGATGAGAGTTCCATGCAATAAGGGCTCTGTATAATACCGTACGTTTCCTTGAATTTGTTCTGGTTCTGGGGACTGTGAAAAGACCCCTGGTGGCATGTCTGGTGGGATAAGTGTGTGTAAATTAAATTATTGCATCTGAGCTCCTTGAGTTTGCGGCTCTCTTTTATTTTCAAGGGATAAGTGTGTGTGTCAGAGCTGTGTGTAAATTGACTATGAAAAGACCCCCGGTGGCATGTCTGGTGGGATAAGTGTGTGTGTCAGAGCTGTGTGTAAATTGACTATGAAAAGACCCCCGGTGGCATGTTTGGTGGGATAAGTGTGTGTGTCAGAGCTGTGTGTAAATTGACTATGAAAAGACCCCCGGTGGCATGTCTGGTGGGATAAGTGTGTGTGTCAGAGCTGTGTGTAAATTGACTATGAAAAGACCCCCGGTGGCATGTCTGGTGGGATAAGTGTGTGTGTCAGAGCTGTGTGTAAATTGACTATGCAAACAATTTGGGATTTTCGACACATGAATGTTTCTTAATAAAAGAAGAAGTGACGCAGACAGTCTAACCTCAACTCTTAGCCAAGAGAGACTGGCAGCATCGTGTTAATATCAGCCCTCTGATTACAGTCAGTCTCTCCTCAACTCTCAGCCAAGAGAGACTGGCCAGCCCTCTGATGACAGTCAGTCTCTCCTCAACTCTTAGCCAAGAGAGACTGGCCAGCCCTCTGATGACAGTCAGTCTCTCCTCAACTCTTAGCCAAGAGAGACTGGCAGCATAGTGTTAATATCAGCCCTCTGATTACAATGAAGAGCAAGACGTTCTGTTCTGGGCCATCTGCAGTTTAACTAGGTCTTTCCTTCAGAACTGGACCACATGACTGGACAATAATCAAGATAAAACTAGAGCCTGAAGAACTTGTTTTGTGAAGTGTGGTGTCAAAAAAGTAGAGCATCTCTTTATTACAGCCAGACCTCTCCCCATCTCTTTATAACAGACAGACCTCTCCCCATCTCTTTATTACAGACAGACCTCTCCCTATCTCTTTATAACAGACAGACCTCTCCCCATCTCTTTATTACAGACAGACCTCTCCCCATCTCTTTATTACAGACAGACCTCTCCCCATCTCTTTATTACAGACAGACCTCTCCCCATCTCTTTATTACAGACAGACCTCTCCCCATCTCTTTATTACAGACAGACCTCTCCCCATCTCTTTATTACAGACAGACCTCTCCCCATCTCTATATTACTGACAGACCTCTCCCCATCTCTTTATTACAGACAGACCTCTCCCCATCTCTTTATTACAGACAGACCTCTCCCCATCTCTTTATTACAGACAGACCTCTCCCCATCTCTTTATTACGGCTAGACCTCTCCCCATCTCTTTATTACGGACAGACCTCTCCCCATCTCTTTATTACGGCCAGACCTCTCCCCATCTCTTTATTACAGACAGACCTCTCCCCATCTCTTTATTACAGACAGACCTCTCCCCATCTCTTTATTACAGACAGACCTCTCTCCATCTCTTTATTACAGACAGACCTCTCCCCATCTCTTTATTACAGACAGACCTCTCCCCATCTCTATATTACAGACAGACCTCTCCCCATTTCTATATTACAGACATACTTCTCCCCATCTCTTTATTACGGCCAGACCTCTCCCCATCTCTTTATTACAGACAGACCTCTCCCCATCTCTTTATTACAGACAGACCTCTCCCCATCTCTTTATTACAGACAGACCTCTCCCCATCTCTTTATTACGGCCAGACCTCTCCCCATCTCTTTATTACGGACAGACCTCTCCCCATCTCTTTATTACGGCCAGACCTCTCCCCATCTCTTTATTACAGACAGACCTCTCCCCATCTCTATATTACAGACAGACCTCTCCCCATTTCTATATTACAGACATACTTCTCCCCATCTCTTTATTACGGCCAGACCTCTCCCCATCTCTTTATTACAGACAGACCTCTCCCCATCTCTTTATTACAGACAGACCTCTCCCCATCTCTTTATTACAGACAGACCTCTCCCCATCTCTTTATTACGGCCAGACCTCTCCCCATCTCTTTATTACGGACAGACCTCTCCCCATCTCTTTATTACGGCCAGACCTCTCCCCATCTCTTTATTACAGACAGACCTCTCCCCATCACCTTATAGCTTTCACCACAAACGATGCTGGCACTAAAACCGCACTCAATGAGCTGCATACCGCCATAAGCAAACAGGAAAACGCTTATCCAGAGGCAGCGCTCCTAGTGGCCGGGGACGTTACTGCAGGGAAACTTTAAATCAGTTCTATCCTCATTTCTATCAACATGTTAAATGTGCAACGAAAGGGAAAAAACTCGAGACCAACTTCACTCCACACACAGAGATGCATACAAAGCTCTCCCTCCATTTCCTGATTCCTGTTTACAAGCAGGAAGCACCAGTGACTGGATCTGTAAAAAAGCGGTCAGATGAAGCAGATGCTAAACTACAGGACTGTTTTGCTATCACAGACTGGACATGTTCCAGGATTCTTCCGATGACATTGAGGAGTACACCACATCAGTCACTGTCTTTATCAATAAGTGCATCGATGACGTCGTCCCCATAGTGACTGTACATACAGTGCCTTGCGAAAGTATTCGGCCCCCTTGAACTTTGCGACCTTTTGCCACATTTCAGGCTTCAAACATAAAGATATAAAACTGTATTTTTTTGTGAAGAATCAACAACAAGTGGGACACAATCATGAAGTGGAACGACATTTATTGGATATTTCTAACTTTTTTAACAAATCAAAAACTGAAAAATTGGGCGTTAGGGGAGGGTTAGGGGAGGGTTGGGGTTGGGAGAGGGTAGGGTTAAGGTTAGGGAGGGTTGGGGGAGGGTAGGGTTAGGGTTAGAGGAGGGTTAGGGGAAGGCCAGGGGAGGATTGGGGATGGGGAGGGTTAGGGGAGGTTTGGGGTTGGGGAGGGTTAGGGAGGCTTGGGGTTGGGGGAGGGTAGGGTTAGGGAGGGTTGGGGGAGGGTAGGGTCAGGGTTAGGAGAGGGTTAGGGAGGGTAGGGTTAGGGGAGGGTTGGGGGAGGGTAGGGTTAGGGTTAGGAGAGGGTTAGGGGAGGGTTAGGGTTAAGGGAGGTTTGGGGTTAGGGAGGGTTAGGGGAGGTTTGGGGATAGGGGAGGGTTGGGGGAGGATTAGGGAGGTTTGTGGTTAGGGCAGGGTTGGGGAGGGTTGGGGTTAGGGTTAGGGGAGGGTTGGGGTTAGGGAGGGGAGGGTAGGGTTAGGGAGGGTTAGGGTTAGGGGAGGGTTTGGTATGGGGGAGGGTAGGGTAGGGTTAGGGGAGGGTTAGGGGAGGTTTGGAGTAAGGGGAGGGTTAGGGGAGGGTTGGGGGAGGGTTAGGGGAGGGTTGGGAAAGGGTTGGTGGAGGGTTGGGGTAGAGACACTCACTTGGGTGACTTGAGGTCTCTGTGTATGATCTTGTGGAGGTGCAGGTAGTTCATCCCAGAGGCGATCCCTGAGGCCCAGTCCACCAGCAGTCTGGGGGTCACCTTCCGTCCGGCCCTCAGAACCTCATAGAGTTGGCCCTGGGAACAATACTCCATTAAGATACAGTAGCACGGAGCCTGGGTGCACACACCCCTGGAGAGGAGAGAGACAAGAGAGGGAGGAGAGGGAGGAGAAGAGGAGAGAGGATGAGTTACAAAGTCAAAAAGATGTGACACAGTACACCATAACGGAACTTTAGCACGGAGTTGGGGTGCACTACAGAAGGACGACACTGAGAGAGAGACATTCAGGGCGGATTTCCTAGACACAGATTAAGCCTAGTACTAGACTGAAAAGCATGTTTAAATGATATTCTCCATGGTTATAGGGTACAACTTGAAATCAGACAACAGCAAAAAATCCTGTAGCAACTCCTCAAACAATAGTTCCGCCTGATGTGCTCAGGGATTTTTCACATATAGTCCTCTTTTTTAAAATAACTGATCTCAGTCCTTTTTAAAGTGAACTCTGGGTAAAAAAAAAAGCCAAAGAACTCAGTTCTCTTTTGTATTCACATTGCTCTGTTTAGAAAGGAACCAATATCTTTTTCCAACATGTACTCTGGGTTTTTAAAAAGTGTAGGACAAGCCATTCAATCATAATGCATTATCGGACAGCTAGATTACATTTTGGAAACTAATATATTGGATTTAGTTCAAATATGAGACGTAATAATTGTAATCAGAAGATACTATTATTAACATGTACATTTGATTGGTAACATAATAAATAACAATAAAATAACTGCAGAATAATTTTGGAATTGAACTTGAAGAGCTAGAATAGGCTACTGGCCCTTTAAGAGCTAGAATAGGCTCCTGCCCCTTTAAGAGCTAGAATAGGCTCCTGCCCCTTTAAGAGCTAGAATAGGCTCCTGCCCCTTTAAGAGCTAGAATAGGCTCCTGCCCCTTTAAGAGCTAGAATAGGCTACTGCCCCTTTAAGAGCTAGAATAGGCTACTGCCCCTTTAAGAGCTAGAATAGGCTTCTGCCCCTTTAAGAGCTAGAATAGGCTTCTGCCCCTTTAAGAGCTAGAATAGGCTTCTGCCCCTTTAAAAGCCAGAATAGGCTACTGGCCCTTTAAGAGCTAGAATAGGCTACTGCCCCTTTAAGAGCTAGAATAGGCTACTGCCCCTTTAAGAGCTAGCATAGGCTACTGCCCCTTTAAGAGCTAGAATAGGCTACTTCCCCTTTAAGAGTCAGTGTTAGGGGTAGTGGACCTACTTGAAGCTGATGATGTTGGGTCAGTGTTAGGGGTAGTGGACCTACTTGAAGCTGATGATGTTGGGTCAGTGTTAGGGGTAGTGGACCTACTTGAAGCTGATGATGTTGGGTCAGTGTTAGGGGTAGTGGACCTACTTGAAGCCAATGATGTTGGGTCAGTGGTAGGGGTAGTGAACCTACTTCAAGCCGATGATGTTGGGTCAGTGGTAGGGGTAGTCAGTAGTCTAGTGTGAGGGGTTATATCAGTAGTCTAGTGTGAGGGGTTATATCAGTAGTCTAGTGTGAGGGGTTATATCAGTAGTCTAGTGTGAGGGGTTATATCAGTAGTCTAGTGTGAGGGGTTATAACAGTAGTCTAGGGGTTATATCAGTAGTCTAGTGTGAGGGGTTGTGTCAGTAGTCTAGTGTGAGGGGTTATGTCAGTAGTCTAGTGTGAGGGGTTATGTCAGTAGTCTAGTGTGAGGGGTTATATCAGTAGTCTAGTGTGAGGGGTTATAACAGTAGTCTAGTGTGAGGGGTTATGTCAGTAGTCTAGTGTGAGGGGTTATGTCAGTAGTCTAGTGTGAGGGGTTATGTCAGTAGTCTAGTGTGAGGGGTTATATCAGTAGTCTAGTGTGAGGGGTTATAACAGTAGTCTAGTGTGAGGGGTTATGTCAGTAGTCTAGTGTGAGGGGTTATGTCAGTAGTCTAGGGGTTATAACAGTAGTCTAGGGGTTATAACAGTAGTCTAGTGGTTATAACAGTAGTCTAGTGTGAGGGGTTATAACAGTAGTCTAGTGTGAGGGGTTATAACAGTAGTCTAGTGGTTATAACAGTAGTCTAGTGGTTATAACAGTAGTCTAGTGGTTATAACAGTAGTCTAGTGTGAGGGGTTATAACAGTAGTCTAGTGTGAGGGGTTATAACAGTAGTCTAGTGGTTATAACAGTAGTCTAGTGGTTATAACAGTAGTCTAGTGTGAGGGGTTATAACAGTAGTCTAGTGTGAGGGGTTATAACAGTAGTCTAGTGGTTATAACAGTAGTCTAGTGGTTATAACAGTAGTCTAGTGGTCATAACAGTAGTCTAGTGGTTATAACAGTAGTCTAGTGTGAGGGGTTATAACAGTAGTCTAGTGTGAGGGGTTATGTCAGTAGTCTAGTGGGAGGGGTTATAACAGTAGTCTAGTGTGAGGGGTTATAACAGTAGTCTAGGGGTTATAACAGTAGTCTAGTGTGAGGGGTTATAACAGTAGTCTAGGGGTTATAACAGTAGTCTAGGGTTATAACAGTAGTCTAGTGTGAGGGGTTATAACAGTAGTCTAGTGTGAGGGTTATAACAGTAGTCTAGGGGTTATAACAGTAGTCTAGTGTGAGGGGTTATATCAGTAGTCTAGTGTGAGGGGTTATGTCAGTAGTCTAGTGTGAGGGGTTATAACAGTAGTCTAGTGTGAGGGGTTATATCAGTAGTCTAGTGGGAGGGGTTACAACAGTAGTCTAGTGTGAGGGGTTATAACAGTAGTCTAGTGGGAGGGGTTATATCAGTAGTCTAGTGTGAGGGGTTATAACAGTAGTCTAGTGTGAGGGGTTATGTCAGTAGTCTAGTGGGAGGGGTTATAACAGTAGTCTAGTGTGAGGGGTTATAACAGTAGTCTAGTGGGAGGGGTTATAACAGTAGTCTGGTGTGAGGGGTTATTACAGCAGTCTAGTGTGAGAGGTTATAACAGCAGTCTAGTGTGAGGGGTTATAACAGTAGTCTAGTGGGAGGGGTTATAACAGTAGTCTAGTGTGAGGGGTTATATCAGTAGTCTAGTGTGAGGGGTTATATCAGTAGTCTAGTGTGAGGGGTTATGTCAGTAGTCTAGTGTGAGGGGTTATAACAGTAGTCTAGTGTGAGGGGTTATAACAGTAGTCTAGTGTGAGGGGTTATAACAGTAGTCTAGTGTGAGGGGTTATAACAGTAGTCGAGGGGTTATATCAGTAGTCTAGTGTGAGGGGTTGTGTCAGTAGTCTAGTGTGAGGGGTTATGTCAGTAGTCTAGTGTGAGGGGTTATGTCAGTAGTCTAGTGGGAGGGGTTATAACAGTAGTCTAGTGTGAGGGGTTATAACAGTAGTCTAGTGTGAGGGGTTATAACAGTAGTCTAGTGTGAGGGGTTATAACAGTAGTCTAGGGGTTATGTCAGTAGTCTAGTGTGAGGGGTTATAACAGTAGTCTAGTGTGAGGGGTTATAACAGTAGTCTAGGGGTTATGTCAGTAGTCTAGTGTGAGGGGTTATGTCAGTAGTCTAGTGTGAGGGGTTATGTCAGTAGTCTAGTGTGAGGGGTTATAACAGTAGTCTAGTGTGAGGGGTTATAACAGTAGTCTAGTGTGAGGGGTTATAACAGTAGTCTAGTGTGAGGGGTTATAACAGTAGTCTAGTGTGAGGGGTCATAACAGTAGTCTAGGGGTTATAACAGTAGTCTAGTGGTTATAACAGTAGTCTAGTGGTCATAACAGTAGTCTAGTGGTTATAACAGTAGTCTAGTGTGAGGGGTTATAACAGTAGTCTAGTGTGAGGGGTTATGTCAGTAGTCTAGTGGGAGGGGTTATAACAGTAGTCTAGTGTGAGGGGTTATAACAGTAGTCTAGGGGTTATAACAGTAGTCTAGTGTGAGGGGTTATAACAGTAGTCTAGGGGTTATAACAGTAGTCTAGGGGTTATAACAGTAGTCTAGTGTGAGGGGTTATAACAGTAGTCTAGTGTGAGGGGTTATAACAGTAGTCTAGGGGTTATAACAGTAGTCTAGTGTGAGGGTTATATCAGTAGTCTAGTGTGAGGGGTTATGTCAGTAGTCTAGTGTGAGGGGTTATAACAGTAGTCTAGTGTGAGGGGTTATATCAGTAGTCTAGTGGGAGGGGTTACAACAGTAGTCTAGTGTGAGGGGTTATAACAGTAGTCTAGTGGGAGGGGTTATATCAGTAGTCTAGTGTGAGGGGTTATAACAGTAGTCTAGTGTGAGGGGTTATGTCAGTAGTCTAGTGGGAGGGGTTATAACAGTAGTCTAGTGTGAGGGGTTATAACAGTAGTCTAGTGGGAGGGTTATAACAGTAGTCTGGTGTGAGGGGTTATTACAGCAGTCTAGTGTGAGAGGTTATAACAGCAGTCTAGTGTGAGGGGTTATAACAGTAGTCTAGTGGGAGGGGTTATAACAGTAGTCTAGTGTGAGGGGTTATATCAGTAGTCTAGTGTGAGGGGTTATATCAGTAGTCTAGTGTGAGGGGTTATGTCAGTAGTCTAGTGTGAGGGGTTATAACAGTAGTCTAGTGTGAGGGGTTATAACAGTAGTCTAGTGTGAGGGGTTATAACAGTAGTCTAGTGTGAGGGGTTATAACAGTAGTCGAGGGGTTATATCAGTAGTCTAGTGTGAGGGGTTGTGTCAGTAGTCTAGTGTGAGGGGTTATGTCAGTAGTCTAGTGTGAGGGGTTATGTCAGTAGTCTAGTGGGAGGGGTTATAACAGTAGTCTAGTGTGAGGGGTTATAACAGTAGTCTAGTGTGAGGGGTTATAACAGTAGTCTAGTGTGAGGGGTTATAACAGTAGTCTAGGGGTTATGTCAGTAGTCTAGTGTGAGGGGTTATAACAGTAGTCTAGTGTGAGGGGTTATAACAGTAGTCTAGGGTTATGTCAGTAGTCTAGTGTGAGGGGTTATGTCAGTAGTCTAGTGTGAGGGGTTATGTCAGTAGTCTAGTGTGAGGGGTTATAACAGTAGTCTAGTGTGAGGGGTTATAACAGTAGTCTAGTGTGAGGGGTTATAACAGTAGTCTAGTGTGAGGGGTTATAACAGTAGTCTAGTGTGAGGGGTCATAACAGTAGTCTAGGGTTATATCAGTAGTCTAGGGGTTATGTCAGTAGTCTAGTGTGAGGGGTTATATCAGTAGTCTAGTGTGAGGGGTTATAACAGTAGTCTAGTGTGAGGGGTTATAACAGTAGTCTAGTGTGAGGGGTCATAACAGTAGTCTAGGGGTTATAACAGTAGTCTATGGGTTATAACAGTAGTCTAGGGGTTATAACAGTAGTCTAGTGTGAGGGGTTATATCAGTAGTCTAGTGTGAGGGGTTATAACAGTAGTCTAGTGTGAGGGGTTATAACAGTAGTCTAGTGTGAGGGGTTATAACAGTAGTCTAGTGGTTATAACAGTAGTCTAGTGGTTATAACAGTAGTCTAGTGTGAGGGGTTATAACAGTAGTCTAGTGTGAGGGGTTATAACAGTAGTCTAGTGGTTATAACAGTAGTCTAGTGGTTATAACAGTAGTCTAGTGGTCATAACAGTAGTCTAGTGGTTATAACAGTAGTCTAGTGTGAGGGGTTATAACAGTAGTCTAGTGTGAGGGGTTATGTCAGTAGTCTAGTGGGAGGGGTTATAACAGTAGTCTAGTGTGAGGGGTTATAACAGTAGTCTAGTGTGAGGGGTTATAACAGTAGTCTAGTGGTTATAACAGTAGTCTAGTGGTTATAACAGTAGTCTAGTGTGAGGGGTTATAACAGTAGTCTAGTGTGAGGGGTTATAACAGTAGTCTAGGGGTTATAACAGTAGTCTAGGGGTTATAACAGTAGTCTAGTGGTTATAACAGTAGTCTAGTGTGAGGGGTTATAACAGTAGTCTAGTGTGAGGGGTTATAACAGTAGTCTAGTGGTTATAACAGTAGTCTAGTGGTTATAACAGTAGTCTAGTGGTTATAACAGTAGTCTAGTGTGAGGGGTTATAACAGTAGTCTAGTGTGAGGGGTTATAACAGTAGTCTAGTGGTTATAACAGTAGTCTAGTGGTTATAACAGTAGTCTAGTGTGAGGGGTTATAACAGTAGTCTAGTGTGAGGGGTTATAACAGTAGTCTAGTGGTTATAACAGTAGTCTAGTGGTTATAACAGTAGTCTAGTGGTCATAACAGTAGTCTAGTGGTTATAACAGTAGTCTAGTGTGAGGGGTTATAACAGTAGTCTAGTGTGAGGGGTTATGTCAGTAGTCTAGTGGGAGGGGTTATAACAGTAGTCTAGTGTGAGGGGTTATAACAGTAGTCTAGGGGTTATAATAGTAGTCTAGTGTGAGGGGTTATAACAGTAGTCTAGGGGTTATAACAGTAGTCTAGGGGTTATAACAGTAGTCTAGTGTGAGGGGTTATAACAGTAGTCTAGTGTGAGGGGTTATAACAGTAGTCTAGGGGTTATAACAGTAGTCTAGTGTGAGGGGTTATATCAGTAGTCTAGTGTGAGGGGTTATGTCAGTAGTCTAGTGTGAGGGGTTATAACAGTAGTCTAGTGTGAGGGGTTATATCAGTAGTCTAGTGGGAGGGGTTACAACAGTAGTCTAGTGTGAGGGGTTATAACAGTAGTCTAGTGGGAGGGGTTATATCAGTAGTCTAGTGTGAGGGGTTATAACAGTAGTCTAGTGTGAGGGGTTATGTCAGTAGTCTAGTGGGAGGGGTTATAACAGTAGTCTAGTGTGAGGGGTTATAACAGTAGTCTAGTGGGAGGGGTTATAACAGTAGTCTGGTGTGAGGGGTTATAACAGTAGTCTAGTGTGAGAGGTTATAACAGCAGTCTAGTGTGAGGGGTTATAACAGTAGTCTAGTGGGAGGGGTTATAACAGTAGTCTAGTGTGAGGGGTTATATCAGTAGTCTAGTGTGAGGGGTTATATCAGTAGTCTAGTGTGAGGGGTTATGTCAGTAGTCTAGTGTGAGGGGTTATAACAGTAGTCTAGTGTGAGGGGTTATAACAGTAGTCTAGTGTGAGGGGTTATAACAGTAGTCTAGTGTGAGGGGTTATAACAGTAGTCGAGGGGTTATATCAGTAGTCTAGTGTGAGGGGTTGTGTCAGTAGTCTAGTGTGAGGGGTTATGTCAGTAGTCTAGTGTGAGGGGTTATGTCAGTAGTCTAGTGGGAGGGGTTATAACAGTAGTCTAGTGTGAGGGGTTATAACAGTAGTCTAGTGTGAGGGGTTATAACAGTAGTCTAGTGTGAGGGGTTATAACAGTAGTCTAGGGGTTATGTCAGTAGTCTAGTGTGAGGGGTTATAACAGTAGTCTAGTGTGAGGGGTTATAACAGTAGTCTAGGGGTTATGTCAGTAGTCTAGTGTGAGGGGTTATGTCAGTAGTCTAGTGTGAGGGGTTATGTCAGTAGTCTAGTGTGAGGGGTTATAACAGTAGTCTAGTGTGAGGGGTTATAACAGTAGTCTAGTGTGAGGGGTTATAACAGTAGTCTAGTGTGAGGGGTTATAACAGTAGTCTAGTGTGAGGGGTCATAACAGTAGTCTAGGGGTTATATCAGTAGTCTAGGGGTTATGTCAGTAGTCTAGTGTGAGGGGTTATATCAGTAGTCTAGTGTGAGGGGTTATAACAGTAGTCTAGTGTGAGGGGTTATAACAGTAGTCTAGTGTGAGGGGTCATAACAGTAGTCTAGGGGTTATAACAGTAGTCTATGGGTTATAACAGTAGTCTAGGGGTTATAACAGTAGTCTAGTGTGAGGGGTTATATCAGTAGTCTAGTGTGAGGGGTTATAACAGTAGTCTAGTGTGAGGGGTTATAACAGTAGTCTAGTGGTTATAACAGTAGTCTAGTGGTTATAACAGTAGTCTAGTGTGAGGGGTTATAACAGTAGTCTAGTGTGAGGGGTTATAACAGTAGTCTAGTGGTTATAACAGTAGTCTAGTGTGAGGGGTCATAACAGTAGTCTAGGGGTTATAACAGTAGTCTATGGGTTATAACAGTAGTCTAGGGGTTATAACAGTAGTCTAGTGTGAGGGGTTATATCAGTAGTCTAGTGTGAGGGGTTATAACAGTAGTCTAGTGTGAGGGGTTATAACAGTAGTCTAGTGTGAGGGGTTATAACAGTAGTCTAGTGGTTATAACAGTAGTCTAGTGGTTATAACAGTAGTCTAGTGTGAGGGGTTATAACAGTAGTCTAGTGTGAGGGGTTATAACAGTAGTCTAGTGGTTATAACAGTAGTCTAGTGGTTATAACAGTAGTCTAGTGGTCATAACAGTAGTCTAGTGGTTATAACAGTAGTCTAGTGTGAGGGGTTATAACAGTAGTCTAGTGTGAGGGGTTATGTCAGTAGTCTAGTGGGAGGGTTATAACAGTAGTCTAGTGTGAGGGGTTATAACAGTAGTCTAGTGTGAGGGGTTATAACAGTAGTCTAGTGGTTATAACAGTAGTCTAGTGGTTATAACAGTAGTCTAGTGTGAGGGGTTATAACAGTAGTCTAGTGTGAGGGGTTATAACAGTAGTCTAGGGGTTATAACAGTAGTCTAGGGGTTATAACAGTAGTCTAGTGGTTATAACAGTAGTCTAGTGTGAGGGGTTATAACAGTAGTCTAGTGTGAGGGGTTATAACAGTAGTCTAGTGGTTATAACAGTAGTCTAGTGGTTATAACAGTAGTCTAGTGGTTATAACAGTAGTCTAGTGTGAGGGGTTATAACAGTAGTCTAGTGTGAGGGGTTATAACAGTAGTCTAGTGGTTATAACAGTAGTCTAGTGGTTATAACAGTAGTCTAGTGTGAGGGGTTATAACAGTAGTCTAGTGTGAGGGGTTATAACAGTAGTCTAGTGGTTATAACAGTAGTCTAGTGGTTATAACAGTAGTCTAGTGGTCATAACAGTAGTCTAGTGGTTATAACAGTAGTCTAGTGTGAGGGGTTATAACAGTAGTCTAGTGTGAGGGGTTATGTCAGTAGTCTAGTGGGAGGGGTTATAACAGTAGTCTAGTGTGAGGGGTTATAACAGTAGTCTAGGGGTTATAATAGTAGTCTAGTGTGAGGGGTTATAACAGTAGTCTAGGGGTTATAACAGTAGTCTAGGGGTTATAACAGTAGTCTAGTGTGAGGGGTTATAACAGTAGTCTAGTGTGAGGGGTTATAACAGTAGTCTAGGGGTTATAACAGTAGTCTAGTGTGAGGGGTTATAACAGTAGTCTAGTGTGAGGGGTTATATCAGTAGTCTAGTGTGAGGGTTATAACAGTAGTCTAGTGGGAGGGGTTATATCAGTAGTCTAGTGGGAGGGGTTATAACAGTAGTCTAGTGTGAGGGGTTATAACAGTAGTCTAGTGGGAGGGGTTATATCAGTAGTCTAGTGTGAGGGGTTATAACAGTAGTCTAGTGTGAGGGGTTATGTCAGTAGTCTAGTGGGAGGGGTTATAACAGTAGTCTAGTGTGAGGGGTTATAACAGTAGTCTAGTGGGAGGGGTTATAACAGTAGTCTGTGTGAGGGGTTATAACAGTAGTCTAGTGAGAGGTTATAACAGCAGTCTAGTGTGAGGGGTTATAACAGTAGTCTAGTGGGAGGGGTTATAACAGTAGTCTAGTGTGAGGGGTTATATCAGTAGTCTAGTGTGAGGGGTTATATCAGTAGTCTAGTGTGAGGGGTTATGTCAGTAGTCTAGTGTGAGGGGTTATAACAGTAGTCTAGTGTGAGGGGTTATAACAGTAGTCTAGTGTGAGGGGTTATAACAGTAGTCTAGTGAGGGGTTATAACAGTAGTCTAGGGGTTATATCAGTAGTCTAGTGTGAGGGGTTATGTCAGTAGTCTAGTGTGAGGGGTTATGTCAGTAGTCTAGTGTGAGGGGTTATGTCAGTAGTCTAGTGGGAGGGGTTATAACAGTAGTCTAGTGTGAGGGGTTATAACAGTAGTCTAGTGTGAGGGGTTATAACAGTAGTCTAGTGTGAGGGGTTATAACAGTAGTCTAGGGGTTATGTCAGTAGTCTAGTGTGAGGGGTTATAACAGTAGTCTAGTGTGAGGGGTTATAACAGTAGTCTAGGGGTTATGTCAGTAGTCTAGTGTGAGGGGTTATGTCAGTAGTCTAGTGTGAGGGGTTATGTCAGTAGTCTAGTGTGAGGGGTTATAACAGTAGTCTAGTGTGAGGGGTTATAACAGTAGTCTAGTGTGAGGGGTTATAACAGTAGTCTAGTGTGAGGGGTTATAACAGTAGTCTAGTGTGAGGGGTCATAACAGTAGTCTAGGGGTTATATCAGTAGTCTAGGGGTTATGTCAGTAGTCTAGTGTGAGGGGTTATATCAGTAGTCTAGTGTGAGGGTTATAACAGTAGTCTAGTGTGAGGGGTTATAACAGTAGTCTAGTGTGAGGGGTCATAACAGTAGTCTAGGGGTTATAACAGTAGTCTATGGGTTATAACAGTAGTCTAGGGGTTATAACAGTAGTCTAGTGTGAGGGGTTATATCAGTAGTCTAGTGTGAGGGGTTATAACAGTAGTCTAGTGTGAGGGGTTATAACAGTAGTCTAGTGGTTATAACAGTAGTCTAGTGGTTATAACAGTAGTCTAGTGTGAGGGGTTATAACAGTAGTCTAGTGTGAGGGGTTATAACAGTAGTCTAGTGGTTATAACAGTAGTCTAGTGGTTATAACAGTAGTCTAGTGGTCATAACAGTAGTCTAGTGGTTATAACAGTAGTCTAGTGTGAGGGGTTATAACAGTAGTCTAGTGTGAGGGGTTATGTCAGTAGTCTAGTGGGAGGGGTTATAACAGTAGTCTAGTGTGAGGGGTTATAACAGTAGTTTAGGGGTTATAACAGTAGTCTAGTGTGAGGGGTTATAACAGTAGTCTAGGGGTTATAACAGTAGTCTAGGGGTTATAACAGTAGTCTAGTGTGAGGGGTTATAACAGTAGTCTAGTGTGAGGGGTTATAATAGTAGTCTAGGGGTTATAACAGTAGTCTAGTGTGAGGGGTTATATCAGTAGTCTAGTGTGAGGGGTTATGTCAGTAGTCTAGTGTGAGGGGTTATAACAGTAGTCTAGTGTGAGGGGTTATATCAGTAGTCTAGTGGGAGGGGTTATAACAGTAGTCTAGTGTGAGGGGTTATAACAGTAGTCTAGTGGGAGGGGTTATATCAGTAGTCTAGTGTGAGGGGTTATAACAGTAGTCTAGTGTGAGGGGTTATGTCAGTAGTCTAGTGGGAGGGGTTATAACAGTAGTCTAGTGTGAGGGGTTATAACAGTAGTCTAGTGTGAGGGGTTATGTCAGTAGTCTAGTGGGAGGGGTTATAACAGTAGTCTAGTGTGAGGGGTTATAACAGTAGTCTAGTGGGAGGGGTTATAACAGTAGTCTGGTGTGAGGGGTTATAACAGCAGTCTAGTGTGAGAGGTTATAACAGCAGTCTAGTGTGAGGGGTTATAACAGTAGTCTAGTGGGAGGGGTTATAACAGTAGTCTAGTGTGAGGGGTTATAACAGTAGTCTAGTGGGAGGGTTATAACAGTAGTCTAGTGTGAGGGGTTATATCAGTAGTCTAGTGTGAGGGGTTATATCAGTAGTCTAGTGTGAGGGGTTATGTCAGTAGTCTAGTGGGAGGGGTTATAACAGTAGTCTAGTGTGAGGGGTTATAACAGTAGTCTAGTGTGAGGGGTTATAACAGTAGTCTAGTGTGAGGGGTTATAACAGTAGTCTAGGGGTTATGTCAGTAGTCTAGTGTGAGGGGTTATAACAGTAGTCTAGTGTGAGGGGTTATAACAGTAGTCTAGGGGTTATGTCAGTAGTCTAGTGTGAGGGGTTATGTCAGTAGTCTAGTGTGAGGGGTTATGTCAGTAGTCTAGTGTGAGGGGTCATAACAGTAGTCTAGGGGTTATATCAGTAGTCTAGGGGTTATGTCAGTAGTCTAGTGTGAGGGGTTATATCAGTAGTCTAGTGTGAGGGGTTATAACAGTAGTCTAGTGTGAGGGGTTATAACAGTAGTCTAGTGTGAGGGGTCATAACAGTAGTCTAGGGGTTATAACAGTAGTCTAGGGGTTATAACAGTAGTCTAGTGTGAGGGGTTATATCAGTAGTCTAGTGTGAGGGGTTATAACAGTAGTCTAGTGTGAGGGGTTATAACAGTAGTCTAGTGTGAGGGGTTATAACAGTAGTCTAGTGTGAGGGGTTATAACAGTAGTCTAGGGGTTATGTCAGTAGTCTAGTGGGAGGGGTTATAACAGTAGTCTAGTGTGAGGGGTTATATCAGTAGTCTAGTGTGAGGGGTTATATCAGTAGTCTGGTGTGAGGGGTTATAACAGTAGTCTAGTGTGAGGGGTTATAACAGTAGTCTAGTGTGAGGGGTTATAACAGTAGTCTAGTGTGAGGGGTTATAACAGTAGTCTAGTGTGAGGGGTCATAACAGTAGTCTAGGGGTTATATCAGTAGTCTAGGGGTTATGTCAGTAGTCTAGTGTGAGGGGTTATATCAGTAGTCTAGTGTGAGGGGTTATAACAGTAGTCTAGTGTGAGGGGTTATAACAGTAGTCTAGTGTGAGGGGTCATAACAGTAGTCTAGGGGTTATAACAGTAGTCTATGGGTTATAACAGTAGTCTAGGGGTTATAACAGTAGTCTAGTGTGAGGGGTTATATCAGTAGTCTAGTGTGAGGGGTTATAACAGTAGTCTAGTGTGAGGGGTTATAACAGTAGTCTAGTGTGAGGGGTTATAACAGTAGTCTAGTGGTTATAACAGTAGTCTAGTGGTTATAACAGTAGTCTAGTGTGAGGGGTTATAACAGTAGTCTAGTGTGAGGGGTTATAACAGTAGTCTAGTGGTTATAACAGTAGTCTAGTGGTTATAACAGTAGTCTAGTGGTCATAACAGTAGTCTAGTGGTTATAACAGTAGTCTAGTGTGAGGGGTTATAACAGTAGTCTAGTGTGAGGGTTATGTCAGTAGTCTAGTGGGAGGGGTTATAACAGTAGTCTAGTGTGAGGGGTTATAACAGTAGTTTAGGGGTTATAACAGTAGTCTAGTGTGAGGGGTTATAACAGTAGTCTAGGGGTTATAACAGTAGTCTAGGGGTTATAACAGTAGTCTAGTGTGAGGGGTTATAACAGTAGTCTAGTGTGAGGGGTTATAATAGTAGTCTAGGGGTTATAACAGTAGTCTAGTGTGAGGGGTTATATCAGTAGTCTAGTGTGAGGGGTTATGTCAGTAGTCTAGTGTGAGGGGTTATAACAGTAGTCTAGTGTGAGGGGTTATATCAGTAGTCTAGTGGGAGGGGTTATAACAGTAGTCTAGTGTGAGGGGTTATAACAGTAGTCTAGTGGAGGGGTTATATCAGTAGTCTAGTGTGAGGGGTTATAACAGTAGTCTAGTGTGAGGGGTTATGTCAGTAGTCTAGTGGGAGGGGTTATAACAGTAGTCTAGTGTGAGGGGTTATAACAGTAGTCTAGTGTGAGGGGTTATGTCAGTAGTCTAGTGGGAGGGGTTATAACAGTAGTCTAGTGTGAGGGGTTATAACAGTAGTCTAGTGGGAGGGGTTATAACAGTAGTCTGGTGTGAGGGGTTATAACAGCAGTCTAGTGTGAGAGGTTATAACAGCAGTCTAGTGTGAGGGGTTATAACAGTAGTCTAGGGGTTATGTCAGTAGTCTAGTGGGAGGGGTTATAACAGTAGTCTAGTGTGAGGGGTTATATCAGTAGTCTAGTGTGAGGGGTTATATCAGTAGTCTGGTGTGAGGGGTTATAACAGTAGTCTAGTGTGAGGGGTTATAACAGTAGTCTAGTGTGAGGGGTTATAACAGTAGTCTAGTGTGAGGGGTTATAACAGTAGTCTAGTGTGAGGGGTCATAACAGTAGTCTAGGGGTTATATCAGTAGTCTAGGGGTTATGTCAGTAGTCTAGTGTGAGGGGTTATATCAGTAGTCTAGTGTGAGGGGTTATAACAGTAGTCTAGTGTGAGGGGTTATAACAGTAGTCTAGTGTGAGGGGTCATAACAGTAGTCTAGGGGTTATAACAGTAGTCTATGGGTTATAACAGTAGTCTAGTGAGGGTTATAACAGTAGTCTAGTGTGAGGGGTTATATCAGTAGTCTAGTGTGAGGGGTTATAACAGTAGTCTAGTGTGAGGGGTTATAACAGTAGTCTAGTGTGAGGGGTTATAACAGTAGTCTAGTGGTTATAACAGTAGTCTAGTGGTTATAACAGTAGTCTAGTGTGAGGGGTTATAACAGTAGTCTAGTGTGAGGGGTTATAACAGTAGTCTAGTGGTTATAACAGTAGTCTAGTGGTTATAACAGTAGTCTAGTGGTCATAACAGTAGTCTAGTGGTTATAACAGTAGTCTAGTGTGAGGGGTTATAACAGTAGTCTAGTGTGAGGGGTTATGTCAGTAGTCTAGTGGAGGGGTTATAACAGTAGTCTAGTGTGAGGGGTTATAACAGTAGTTTAGGGGTTATAACAGTAGTCTAGTGTGAGGGGTTATAACAGTAGTCTAGGGGTTATAACAGTAGTCTAGGGGTTATAACAGTAGTCTAGTGTGAGGGGTTATAACAGTAGTCTAGTGTGAGGGGTTATAATAGTAGTCTAGGGGTTATAACAGTAGTCTAGTGTGAGGGGTTATATCAGTAGTCTAGTGTGAGGGGTTATGTCAGTAGTCTAGTGTGAGGGGTTATAACAGTAGTCTAGTGTGAGGGGTTATATCAGTAGTCTAGTGGGAGGGGTTATAACAGTAGTCTAGTGTGAGGGTTATAACAGTAGTCTAGTGGGAGGGGTTATATCAGTAGTCTAGTGTGAGGGGTTATAACAGTAGTCTAGTGTGAGGGGTTATGTCAGTAGTCTAGTGGGAGGGGTTATAACAGTAGTCTAGTGTGAGGGGTTATAACAGTAGTCTAGTGTGAGGGGTTATGTCAGTAGTCTAGTGGGAGGGGTTATAACAGTAGTCTAGTGTGAGGGGTTATAACAGTAGTCTAGTGGGAGGGGTTATAACAGTAGTCTGGTGTGAGGGGTTATAACAGCAGTCTAGTGTGAGAGGTTATAACAGCAGTCTAGTGTGAGGGGTTATAACAGTAGTCTAGTGGGAGGGGTTATAACAGTAGTCTAGTGTGAGGGGTTATAACAGTAGTCTAGTGGGAGGGGTTATAACAGTAGTCTAGTGTGAGGGGTTATATCAGTAGTCTAGTGTGAGGGGTTATATCAGTAGTCTAGTGTGAGGGGTTATGTCAGTAGTCTAGTGTGAGGGGTTATAACAGTAGTCTAGTGTGAGGGGTTATAACAGTAGTCTAGTGTGAGGGTTATAACAGTAGTCTAGTGTGAGGGGTTATAACAGTAGTCGAGGGGTTATATCAGTAGTCTAGTGTGAGGGGTTGTGTCAGTAGTCTAGTGTGAGGGGTTATGTCAGTAGTCTAGTGTGAGGGGTTATGTCAGTAGTCTAGTGGGAGGGGTTATAACAGTAGTCTAGTGTGAGGGGTTATAACAGTAGTCTAGTGTGAGGGGTTATAACAGTAGTCTAGTGTGAGGGGTTATAACAGTAGTCTAGGGGTTATGTCAGTAGTCTAGTGTGAGGGGTTATAACAGTAGTCTAGTGTGAGGGGTTATAACAGTAGTCTAGGGGTTATGTCAGTAGTCTAGTGTGAGGGGTTATGTCAGTAGTCTAGTGTGAGGGTTATGTCAGTAGTCTAGTGTGAGGGGTCATAACAGTAGTCTAGGGTTATATCAGTAGTCTAGGGGTTATGTCAGTAGTCTAGTGTGAGGGGTTATATCAGTAGTCTAGTGTGAGGGGTTATAACAGTAGTCTAGTGTGAGGGGTTATAACAGTAGTCTAGTGTGAGGGGTCATAACAGTAGTCTAGGGGTTATAACAGTAGTCTAGGGGTTATAACAGTAGTCTAGGGGTTATAACAGTAGTCTAGTGTGAGGGGTTATATCAGTAGTCTAGTGTGAGGGGTTATAACAGTAGTCTAGTGTGAGGGGTTATAACAGTAGTCTAGTGTGAGGGGTTATAACAGTAGTCTAGTGTGAGGGGTTATAACAGTAGTCTAGGGGTTATGTCAGTAGTCTAGTGGGAGGGGTTATAACAGTAGTCTAGTGTGAGGGGTTATATCAGTAGTCTAGTGTGAGGGGTTATATCAGTAGTCTGGTGTGAGGGGTTATGTCAGTAGTCTAGTGTGAGGGGTTATAACAGTAGTCTAGTGTGAGGGGTTATAACAGTAGTCTAGTGTGAGGGGTTATAACAGTAGTCTAGTGTGAGAGGTTATAACAGTAGTCGAGGGGTTATATCAGTAGTCTAGTGTGAGGGGTTGTGTCAGTAGTCTAGTGTGAGGGGTTATGTCAGTAGTCTAGTGTGAGGGGTTATGTCAGTAGTCTAGTGGGAGGGGTTATAACAGTAGTCTAGTGTGAGGGGTTATAACAGTAGTCTAGTGTGAGGGGTTATAACAGTAGTCTAGGGGTTATGTCAGTAGTCTAGTGTGAGGGGTTATAACAGTAGTCTAGTGTGAGGGGTTATAACAGTAGTCTAGGGGTTATGTCAGTAGTCTAGTGTGAGGGGTTATGTCAGTAGTATAGTGTGAGGGGTTATGTCAGTAGTCTAGTGTGAGGGGTTATAACAGTAGTCTAGTGTGAGGGGTTATAACAGTAGTCTAGTGTGAGGGGTTATAACAGTAGTCTAGTGTGAGGGGTTATAACAGTAGTCTAGTGTGAGGGGTCATAACAGTAGTCTAGGGGTTATATCAGTAGTCTAGGGGTTATGTCAGTAGTCTAGTGTGAGGGGTTATATCAGTAGTCTAGTGTGAGGGGTTATAACAGTAGTCTAGTGTGAGGGGTTATAACAGTAGTCTAGTGTGAGGGGTCATAACAGTAGTCTAGGGGCTATAACAGTAGTCTATGGGTTATAACAGTAGTCTAGGGGTTATAACAGTAGTCTAGTGTGAGGGGTTATATCAGTAGTCTAGTGTGAGGGGTTATAACAGTAGTCTAGTGTGAGGGGTTATAACAGTAGTCTAGTGTGAGGGGTTATAACAGTAGTCTAGTGGTTATAACAGTAGTCTAGTGGTTATAACAGTAGTCTAGTGTGAGGGGTTATAACAGTAGTCTAGTGTGAGGGGTTATAACAGTAGTCTAGTGGTTATAACAGTAGTCTAGTGGTTATAACAGTAGTCTAGTGGTCATAACAGTAGTCTAGTGGTTATAACAGTAGTCTAGTGTGAGGGGTTATAACAGTAGTCTAGTGTGAGGGGTTATAACAGTAGTCTAGTGTGAGGGGTTATAACAGTAGTCGAGGGGTTATATCAGTAGTCTAGTGTGAGGGGTTATGTCAGTAGTCTAGTGTGAGGGGTTATGTCAGTAGTCTAGTGGGAGGGGTTATAACAGTAGTCTAGTGTGAGGGGTTATAACAGTAGTCTAGTGTGAGGGGTTATAACAGTAGTCTAGTTTGAGGGGTTATATCAGTAGTCTAGGGGTTATATCAGTAGTCTAGTGGGAGGGGTTATAACAGTAGTCTAGTGTGAGGGGTTATAACAGTAGTCTAGGGGTTATGTCAGTAGTCTAGTGTGAGGGGTTATGTCAGTAGTCTAGTGTGAGGGGTTATGTCAGTAGTCTAGTGTGAGGGGTCATAACAGTAGTCTAGGGGTTATATCAGTAGTCTAGGGGTTATGTCAGTAGTCTAGTGTGAGGGGTTATATCAGTAGTCTAGTGTGAGGGGTTATAACAGTAGTCTAGTGTGAGGGGTTATAACAGTAGTCTAGTGTGAGGGGTCATAACAGTAGTCTAGGGGTTATAACAGTAGTCTAGGGGTTATAACAGTAGTCTAGGGGTTATAACAGTAGTCTAGTGTGAGGGGTTATATCAGTAGTCTAGTGTGAGGGGTTATAACAGTAGTCTAGTGTGAGGGGTTATAACAGTAGTCTAGTGTGAGGGGTTATAACAGTAGTCTAGTGTGAGGGGTTATAACAGTAGTCTAGGGTTATGTCAGTAGTCTAGTGGGAGGGTTATAACAGTAGTCTAGTGTGAGGGGTTATATCAGTAGTCTAGTGTGAGGGGTTATATCAGTAGTCTGGTGTGAGGGGTTATGTCAGTAGTCTAGTGTGAGGGGTTATAACAGTAGTCTAGTGTGAGGGGTTATAACAGTAGTCTAGTGTGAGGGGTTATAACAGTAGTCTAGTGTGAGAGGTTATAACAGTAGTCGAGGGGTTATATCAGTAGTCTAGTGTGAGGGGTTGTGTCAGTAGTCTAGTGTGAGGGGTTATGTCAGTAGTCTAGTGTGAGGGGTTATGTCAGTAGTCTAGTGGGAGGGGTTATAACAGTAGTCTAGTGTGAGGGGTTATAACAGTAGTCTAGTGTGAGGGGTTATAACAGTAGTCTAGTGTGAGGGGTTATAACAGTAGTCTAGGGGTTATGTCAGTAGTCTAGTGTGAGGGGTTATAACAGTAGTCTAGTGTGAGGGGTTATAACAGTAGTCTAGGGGTTATGTCAGTAGTCTAGTGTGAGGGGTTATGTCAGTAGTATAGTGTGAGGGGTTATGTCAGTAGTCTAGTGTGAGGGGTTATAACAGTAGTCTAGTGTGAGGGGTTATAACAGTAGTCTAGTGTGAGGGGTTATAACAGTAGTCTAGTGTGAGGGGTTATAACAGTAGTCTAGTGTGAGGGGTCATAACAGTAGTCTAGGGGTTATATCAGTAGTCTAGGGGTTATGTCAGTAGTCTAGTGTGAGGGGTTATATCAGTAGTCTAGTGTGAGGGGTTATAACAGTAGTCTAGTGTGAGGGGTTATAACAGTAGTCTAGTGTGAGGGGTCATAACAGTAGTCTAGGGGCTATAACAGTAGTCTATGGGTTATAACAGTAGTCTAGGGGTTATAACAGTAGTCTAGTGTGAGGGTTATATCAGTAGTCTAGTGTGAGGGGTTATAACAGTAGTCTAGTGTGAGGGGTTATAACAGTAGTCTAGTGTGAGGGGTTATAACAGTAGTCTAGTGGTTATAACAGTAGTCTAGTGGTTATAACAGTAGTCTAGTGTGAGGGGTTATAACAGTAGTCTAGTGTGAGGGGTTATAACAGTAGTCTAGTGGTTATAACAGTAGTCTAGTGGTTATAACAGTAGTCTAGTGGTCATAACAGTAGTCTAGTGGTTATAACAGTAGTCTAGTGTGAGGGGTTATAACAGTAGTCTAGTGTGAGGGGTTATAACAGTAGTCTAGTGTGAGGGGTTATAACAGTAGTCGAGGGGTTATATCAGTAGTCTAGTGTGAGGGGTTGTGTCAGTAGTCTAGTGTGAGGGGTTATGTCAGTAGTCTAGTGTGAGGGGTTATGTCAGTAGTCTAGTGGGAGGGGTTATAACAGTAGTCTAGTGTGAGGGGTTATAACAGTAGTCTAGTGTGAGGGGTTATAACAGTAGTCTAGTGTGAGGGGTTATAACAGTAGTCTAGGGGTTATGTCAGTAGTCTAGTGTGAGGGTTATAACAGTAGTCTAGTGTGAGGGGTTATAACAGTAGTCTAGGGGTTATGTCAGTAGTCTAGTGTGAGGGGTTATGTCAGTAGTCTAGTGTGAGGGGTTATGTCAGTAGTCTAGTGTGAGGGGTCATAACAGTAGTCTAGGGGTTATATCAGTAGTCTAGGGGTTATGTCAGTAGTCTAGTGTGAGGGGTTATATCAGTAGTCTAGTGTGAGGGGTTATAACAGTAGTCTAGTGTGAGGGGTTATAACAGTAGTCTAGTGTGAGGGGTCATAACAGTAGTCTAGGGGTTATAACAGTAGTCTAGGGGTTATAACAGTAGTCTAGGGGTTATAACAGTAGTCTAGTGTGAGGGGTTATATCAGTAGTCTAGTGTGAGGTTATAACAGTAGTCTAGTGTGAGGGGTTATAACAGTAGTCTAGTGTGAGGGGTTATAACAGTAGTCTAGTGTGAGAGGTTATAACAGTAGTCGAGGGGTTATATCAGTAGTCTAGTGTGAGGGGTTGTGTCAGTAGTCTAGTGTGAGGGGTTATGTCAGTAGTCTAGTGTGAGGGGTTATGTCAGTAGTCTAGTGGGAGGGGTTATAACAGTAGTCTAGTGTGAGGGGTTATAACAGTAGTCTAGTGTGAGGGGTTATAACAGTAGTCTAGTGTGAGGGGTTATAACAGTAGTCTAGGGGTTATGTCAGTAGTCTAGTGTGAGGGGTTATAACAGTAGTCTAGTGTGAGGGGTTATAACAGTAGTCTAGGGGTTATGTCAGTAGTCTAGTGTGAGGGGTTATGTCAGTAGTCTAGTGTGAGGGGTTATGTCAGTAGTCTAGTGTGAGGGGTCATAACAGTAGTCTAGGGGTTATATCAGTAGTCTAGGGGTTATGTCAGTAGTCTAGTGTGAGGGGTTATATCAGTAGTCTAGTGTGAGGGGTTATAACAGTAGTCTAGTGTGAGGGGTTATAACAGTAGTCTAGTGTGAGGGGTCATAACAGTAGTCTAGGGGTTATAACAGTAGTCTAGGGGTTATAACAGTAGTCTAGGGGTTATAACAGTAGTCTAGTGTGAGGGGTTATATCAGTAGTCTAGTGTGAGGGGTTATAACAGTAGTCTAGTGTGAGGGGTTATAACAGTAGTCTAGTGTGAGGGGTTATAACAGTAGTCTAGTGTGAGGGGTTATAACAGTAGTCTAGGGGTTATGTCAATAGTCTAGTGGGAGGGGTTATAACAGTAGTCTAGTGTGAGGGGTTATATCAGTAGTCTAGTGTGAGGGGTTATATCAGTAGTCTGGTGTGAGGGGTTATGTCAGTAGTCTAGTGTGAGGGGTTATAACAGTAGTCTAGTGTGAGGGGTTATAACAGTAGTCTAGTGTGAGGGGTTATAACAGTAGTCTAGTGTCAGAGGTTATAACAGTAGTCGAGGGGTTATATCAGTAGTCTAGTGTGAGGGGTTGTGTCAGTAGTCTAGTGTGAGGGGTTATGTCAGTAGTCTAGTGTGAGGGGTTATAACAGTAGTCTAGTGTGAGGGGTTATAACAGTAGTCTAGGGGTTATGTCAGTAGTCTAGTGTGAGGGGTTATAACAGTAGTCTAGTGTGAGGGGTTATAACAGTAGTCTAGGGGTTATGTCAGTAGTCTAGTGTGAGGGGTTATGTCAGTAGTCTAGTGTGAGGGGTTATGTCAGTAGTCTAGTGTGAGGGGTTATAACAGTAGTCTAGTGTGAGGGGTTATAACAGTAGTCTAGTGTGAGGGGTTATAACAGTAGTCTAGTGTGAGGGGTCATAACAGTAGTCTAGGGGTTATATCAGTAGTCTAGGGGTTATGTCAGTAGTCTAGTGTGAGGGGTTATATCAGTAGTCTAGTGTGAGGGGTTATAACAGTAGTCTAGTGTGAGGGGTTATAACAGTAGTCTAGTGTGAGGGGTCATAACAGTAGTCTAGGGGCTATAACAGTAGTCTATGGGTTATAACAGTAGTCTAGGGGTTATAACAGTAGTCTAGTGTGAGGGGTTATATCAGTAGTCTAGTGTGAGGGGTTATAACAGTAGTCTAGTGTGAGGGGTTATAACAGTAGTCTAGTGTGAGGGGTTATAACAGTAGTCTAGTGGTTATAACAGTAGTCTAGTGTGAGGGGTTATAACAGTAGTCTAGTGTGAGGGGTTATAACAGTAGTCTAGTGGTTATAACAGTAGTCTAGTGGTTATAACAGTAGTCTAGTGGTCATAACAGTAGTCTAGTGGTTATAACAGTAGTCTAGTGTGAGGGGTTATAACAGTAGTCTAGTGTGAGGGGTTATAACAGTAGTCTAGTGTGAGGGGTTATAACAGTAGTCGAGGGGTTATATCAGTAGTCTAGTGTGAGGGGTTGTGTCAGTAGTCTAGTGTGAGGGGTTATGTCAGTAGTCTAGTGTGAGGGGTTATGTCAGTAGTCTAGTGGGAGGGGTTATAACAGTAGTCTAGTGTGAGGGGTTATAACAGTAGTCTAGTGTGAGGGGTTATAACAGTAGTCTAGTGTGAGGGGTTATAACAGTAGTCTAGGGGTTATGTCAGTAGTCTAGTGTGAGGGGTTATAACAGTAGTCTAGTGTGAGGGGTTATAACAGTAGTCTAGGGGTTATGTCAGTAGTCTAGTGTGAGGGGTTATGTCAGTAGTCTAGTGTGAGGGGTTATGTCAGTAGTCTAGTGTGAGGGGTCATAACAGTAGTCTAGGGGTTATATCAGTAGTCTAGGGTTATGTCAGTAGTCTAGTGTGAGGGGTTATATCAGTAGTCTAGTGTGAGGGGTTATAACAGTAGTCTAGTGTGAGGGGTTATAACAGTAGTCTAGTGTGAGGGGTCATAACAGTAGTCTAGGGGTTATAACAGTAGTCTAGGGGTTATAACAGTAGTCTAGGGGTTATAACAGTAGTCTAGTGTGAGGGGTTATATCAGTAGTCTAGTGTGAGGGGTTATAACAGTAGTCTAGTGTGAGGGGTTATAACAGTAGTCTAGTGTGAGGGGTTATAACAGTAGTCTAGTGTGAGGGGTTATAACAGTAGTCTAGGGGTTATGTCAGTAGTCTAGTGGGAGGGGTTATAACAGTAGTCTAGTGTGAGGGGTTATATCAGTAGTCTAGTGTGAGGGGTAGTGAACCTACTTGAAGACGATGGTGTTGGGTCAGTGGTAGGGGTAGTTGACCTACTTGAAGCCGATGATGTTGGGTCAGTGTCAGTGTTAGGGGTAGTGAACCTACTTGAAGACGATGGTGTTGGGTCAGTGGTTGGGGTAGTGGACCTACGTGAAGCCGATGATGTTGGGATAGTGAACCTACTTGAAGCCGATGATGTTGGGTCAGTGTCAGTGGTAGGGGTAGTGAACCTACTTGAAGCTGATGATGTTGGGTCAGTGTTAGGGGTAGTGGACCTACTTGAAGCCAATGATGTTGGGTCAGTGGTAGGGGTAGTGGACCTACTTGAAGCCAATGATGTTGGGTCAGTGTTAGGGGTAGTGGACCTACTTGAAGCTGATGATGTTGGGTCAGTGTTAGGGGTAGTGGACCTACTTGAAGCTGATGATGTTGGGTCAGTGGTAGGGGTAGTGGACCTACTTGAAGCCGATGATATTGGGTCAGTGTCAGTGTTAGTGTTAGTGAACCTACTTGAAGCCGATGATGTTGAGTGAGTGTTAGGGGTAGTGAACCTACTTGAAGCCAATGATGTTGGGTCAGTGGTAGGGGTAGTGAACCTACTTGAAGCTGATGATGTTGGGTCAGTGGTAGGGGTAGTGAACCTACTTGAAGCCGATGATGTTGGGTCAGTGGTAGGGGTAGTGAACCTACTTGAAGCTGATGATGTTGGGTCAGTGTTAGGGTAGTGGACCTACTTGAAGCTGATGATGTTGGGTCAGTGTTAGGGTAGTGGACCTACTTGAAGCTGATGATGTTGGGTCAGTGTTAGGGTAGTGGACCTACTTGAAGCTGATGATGTTGGGTCAGTGTTAGGGGTAGTGGACCTACTTGAAGCCAATGATGTTGGGTCAGTGGTAGGGGTAGTGAACCTACTTCAAGCCGATGATGTTGGGTCAGTGGTAGGGGTAGTGAACCTACTTGAAGCCGATGATGTTGGGTTAGTTATAGGGGTAGTGTACCTACTTGAAGCTGATGATGTTGGGTCAGTGGTAGGGGTAGTGAACCTACTTCAAGCCAATGATGTTGGGTTAGTTATAGGGGTAGTGTACCTACTTGAAGCTGATGATGTTGGGTCAGTGGTAGGGGTAGTGAACCTACTTGAAGCCGATGATGTTGGGTCAGTGGTAGGGGTAGTGAACCTACTTGAAACCGATGATGTTGGGTCAGTGGTAGGGGTAGTGAACCTACTTGAAGCCGATGATGTTGGGTCAGTGTCAGTGGTAGGGGTAGTGGACCTACTTGAAACCGATGATGTTGGGTCAGTGTTAGGGGTAGTGAACCTACTTGAAGCCGATGATGTTGGGTTAGTTATAGGGGTAGTGTACCTACTTGAAGCTGATGATGTTGGGTCAGTGGTAGGGGTAGTGAACCTACTTCAAGCCAATGATGTTGGGTTAGTTATAGGGGTAGTGTACCTACTTGAAGCTGATGATGTTGGGTCAGTGGTAGGGGTAGTGAACCTACTTGAAGCCGATGATGTTGGGTCAGTGGTAGGGGTAGTGAACCTACTTGAAACCGATGATGTTGGGTCAGTGGTAGGGGTAGTGAACCTACTTGAAGCCGATGATGTTGGGTCAGTGTCAGTGGTAGGGGTAGTGGACCTACTTGAAACCGATGATGTTGGGTCAGTGTTAGGGGTAGTGAACCTACTTGAAGCCGATGATGTTGGGTCAGTGGTAGGGGTAGTGAACCTACTTGAAGCCGATGATGTTGGGTCAGTGTCAGTGGTAGGGGTAGTGAACCTACTTGAAACCGATGATGTTGGGTCAGTGGTAGGGGTAGTGAACCTACGTGAAGCCGATGATGTTGGGATAGTGAACATACTTGAAACCGATGATGTTGGGTCAGTGGTAGGGGTAGTGGACCTACGTGAAGCCGATGATGTTGGGATAGTGAACCTACTTGAAACCGATGATGTTGGGTCAGTGGTAGGGGTAGTGGACCTACTTGAAGCCGATGATGTTGGGTCAGTGGAAGGGGTAGTGGACCTACTTGAAGCTGATGATGTTGGGTCAGTGTTAGGGGTAGTGGACCTACTTGAAGCTGATGATGTTGGGTCAGTGGTAGGGGTAGTGGACCTACGTGAAGCCGATGATGTTGGGATAGTGAACCTACTTGAAACCGATGATGTTGGGTCAGTGGTAGGGGTAGTGGACCTACTTGAAGCTGATGATGTTGGGTCAGTGTTAGGGGTAGTGGACCTACTTGAAGCTGATGATGTTGGGTCAGTGTTAGGGGTAGTGGACCTACTTGAAGCCAATGATGTTGGGTCAGTGGTAGGGGTAGTGAACCTACTTCAAGCCGATGATGTTGGGTCAGTGGTAGGGGTAGTGAACCTACTTGAAGCCGATGATGTTGGGTTAGTTATAGGGGTAGTGTACCTACTTGAAGCTGATGATGTTGGGTCAGTGGTAGGGGTAGTGGACCTACTTGAAGCTGATGATGTTGGGTCAGTGTTAGGGGTAGTGGACCTACTTGAAGCTGATGATGTTGGGTCAGTGGTAGGGGTAGTGGACCTACTTGAAGCCGATGATATTGGGTCAGTGTCAGTGTTAGTGTTAGTGAACCTACTTGAAGCCGATGATGTTGAGTGAGTGTTAGGGGTAGTGAACCTACTTGAAGCCAATGATGTTGGGTCAGTGGTAGGGGTAGTGAACCTACTTGAAGCCGATGATGTTGGGTCAGTGGTAGGGGTAGTGAACCTACTTGAAGCTGATGATGTTGGGTCAGTGTTAGGGGTAGTGGACCTACTTGAAGCTGATGATGTTGGGTCAGTGTTAGGGGTAGTGGACCTACTTGAAGCTGATGATGTTGGGTCAGTGTTAGGGGTAGTGGACCTACTTGAAGCTGATGATGTTGGGTCAGTGTTAGGGGTAGTGGACCTACTTGAAGCCAATGATGTTGGGTCAGTGGTAGGGGTAGTGAACCTACTTCAAGCCGATGATGTTGGGTCAGTGGTAGGGGTAGTGAACCTACTTGAAGCCGATGATGTTGGGTTAGTTATAGGGGTAGTGTACCTACTTGAAGCTGATGATGTTGGGTCAGTGGTAGGGGTAGTGAACCTACTTCAAGCCAATGATGTTGGGTTAGTTATAGGGGTAGTGTACCTACTTGAAGCTGATGATGTTGGGTCAGTGGTAGGGGTAGTGAACCTACTTGAAGCCGATGATGTTGGGTCAGTGGTAGGGGTAGTGAACCTACTTGAAACCGATGATGTTGGGTCAGTGGTAGGGGTAGTGAACCTACTTGAAGCCGATGATGTTGGGTCAGTGTCAGTGGTAGGGGTAGTGGACCTACTTGAAACCGATGATGTTGGGTCAGTGTTAGGGGTAGTGAACCTACTTGAAGCCGATGATGTTGGGTTAGTTATAGGGGTAGTGTACCTACTTGAAGCTGATGATGTTGGGTCAGTGGTAGGGGTAGTGAACCTACTTCAAGCCAATGATGTTGGGTTAGTTATAGGGGTAGTGTACCTACTTGAAGCTGATGATGTTGGGTCAGTGGTAGGGGTAGTGAACCTACTTGAAGCCGATGATGTTGGGTCAGTGGTAGGGGTAGTGAACCTACTTGAAACCGATGATGTTGGGTCAGTGGTAGGGGTAGTGAACCTACTTGAAGCCGATGATGTTGGGTCAGTGTCAGTGGTAGGGGTAGTGGACCTACTTGAAACCGATGATGTTGGGTCAGTGTTAGGGGTAGTGAACCTACTTGAAGCCGATGATGTTGGGTCAGTGGTAGGGGTAGTGAACCTACTTGAAGCCGATGATGTTGGGTCAGTGTCAGTGGTAGGGGTAGTGAACCTACTTGAAACCGATGATGTTGGGTCAGTGGTAGGGGTAGTGAACCTACGTGAAGCCGATGATGTTGGGATAGTGAACATACTTGAAACCGATGATGTTGGGTCAGTGGTAGGGGTAGTGGACCTACGTGAAGCCGATGATGTTGGGATAGTGAACCTACTTGAAACCGATGATGTTGGGTCAGTGGTAGGGGTAGTGGACCTACTTGAAGCCGATGATGTTGGGTCAGTGGAAGGGGTAGTGGACCTACTTGAAGCTGATGATGTTGGGTCAGTGTTAGGGGTAGTGGACCTACTTGAAGCTGATGATGTTGGGTCAGTGGTAGGGGTAGTGGACCTACGTGAAGCCGATGATGTTGGGATAGTGAACCTACTTGAAACCGATGATGTTGGGTCAGTGGTAGGGGTAGTGGACCTACTTGAAGCTGATGATGTTGGGTCAGTGTTAGGGGTAGTGGACCTACTTGAAGCTGATGATGTTGGGTCAGTGTTAGGGGTAGTGGACCTACTTGAAGCCAATGATGTTGGGTCAGTGGTAGGGGTAGTGAACCTACTTCAAGCCGATGATGTTGGGTCAGTGGTAGGGTAGTGAACCTACTTGAAGCCGATGATGTTGGGTTAGTTATAGGGTAGTGTACCTACTTGAAGCTGATGATGTTGGGTCAGTGGTAGGGGTAGTGGACCTACTTGAAGCTGATGATGTTGGGTCAGTGTTAGGGGTAGTGGACCTACTTGAAGCTGATGATGTTGGGTCAGTGGTAGGGGTAGTGGACCTACTTGAAGCCGATGATATTGGGTCAGTGTCAGTGTTAGTGTTAGTGAACCTACTTGAAGCCGATGATGTTGAGTGAGTGTTAGGGGTAGTGAACCTACTTGAAGCCAATGATGTTGGGTCAGTGGTAGGGGTAGTGAACCTACTTGAAGCTGATGATGTTGGGTCAGTGGTAGGGGTAGTGAACCTACTTGAAGCCGATGATGTTGGGTCAGTGGTAGGGGTAGTGAACCTACTTGAAGCTGATGATGTTGGGTCAGTGTTAGGGGTAGTGGACCTACTTGAAGCTGATGATGTTGGGTCAGTGTTAGGGGTAGTGGACCTACTTGAAGCTGATGATGTTGGGTCAGTGTTAGGGGTAGTGGACCTACTTGAAGCTGATGATGTTGGGTCAGTGTTAGGGGTAGTGGACCTACTTGAAGCCAATGATGTTGGGTCAGTGGTAGGGGTAGTGAACCTACTTGAAGCCGATGATGTTGGGTCAGTGGTAGGGGTAGTGAACCTACTTGAAGCCGATGATGTTGGGTTAGTTATAGGGGTAGTGTACCTACTTGAAGCTGATGATGTTGGGTCAGTGGTAGGGGTAGTGAACCTACTTCAAGCCAATGATGTTGGGTTAGTTATAGGGGTAGTGTACCTACTTGAAGCTGATGATGTTGGGTCAGTGGTAGGGGTAGTGAACCTACTTGAAGCCGATGATGTTGGGTCAGTGGTAGGGGTAGTGAACCTACTTGAAACCGATGATGTTGGGTCAGTGGTAGGGGTAGTGAACCTACTTGAAGCCGATGATGTTGGGTCAGTGGTAGGGGTAGTGGACCTACTTGAAACCGATGATGTTGGGTCAGTGTTAGGGGTAGTGAACCTACTTGAAGCCGATGATGTTGGGTTAGTTATAGGGGTAGTGTACCTACTTGAAGCTGATGATGTTGGGTCAGTGGTAGGGGTAGTGAACCTACTTCAAGCCAATGATGTTGGGTTAGTTATAGGGGTAGTGTACCTACTTGAAGCTGATGATGTTGGGTCAGTGGTAGGGGTAGTGAACCTACTTGAAGCCGATGATGTTGGGTCAGTGTTAGGGGTAGTGAACCTACTTGAAGCCGATGATGTTGGGTCAGTGGTAGGGGTAGTGAACCTACTTGAAGCCGATGATGTTGGGTCAGTGTCAGTGGTAGGGGTAGTGAACCTACTTGAAACCGATGATGTTGGGTCAGTGGTAGGGGTAGTGAACCTACGTGAAGCCGATGATGTTGGGATAGTGAACATACTTGAAACCGATGATGTTGGGTCAGTGGTAGGGGTAGTGGACCTACGTGAAGCCGATGATGTTGGGATAGTGAACCTACTTGAAACCGATGATGTTGGGTCAGTGGTAGGGGTAGTGGACCTACTTGAAGCCGATGATGTTGGGTCAGTGGAAGGGGTAGTGGACCTACTTGAAGCTGATGATGTTGGGTCAGTGTTAGGGGTAGTGGACCTACTTGAAGCTGATGATGTTGGGTCAGTGGTAGGGGTAGTGGACCTACGTGAAGCCGATGATGTTGGGATAGTGAACCTACTTGAAACCGATGATGTTGGGTCAGTGGTAGGGGTAGTGGACCTACTTGAAGCTGATGATGTTGGGTCAGTGTTAGGGGTAGTGGACCTACTTGAAGCTGATGATGTTGGGTCAGTGTTAGGGGTAGTGGACCTACTTGAAGCCAATGATGTTGGGTCAGTGGTAGGGGTAGTGAACCTACTTCAAGCCGATGATGTTGGGTCAGTGGTAGGGGTAGTGAACCTACTTGAAGCCGATGATGTTGGGTTAGTTATAGGGGTAGTGTACCTACTTGAAGCTGATGATGTTGGGTCAGTGGTAGGGGTAGTGAACCTACTTCAAGCCAATGATGTTGGGTTAGTTATAGGGGTAGTGTACCTACTTGAAGCTGATGATGTTGGGTCAGTGGTAGGGGTAGTGAACCTACTTGAAGCCGATGATGTTCGGTCAGTGGTAGGGGTAGTAAACCTACTTGAAACCGATGATGTTGGGTCAGTGGTAGGGGTAGTGAACCTACTTGAAGCCGATGATGTTGGGTCAGTGTCAGTGGTAGGGGTAGTGGACCTACTTGAAACCGATGATGTTGGGTCAGTGTTAGGGGTAGTGAACCTACTTGAAGCCGATGATGTTGGGTCAGTGGTAGGGGTAGTGAACCTACTTGAAGCCGATGATGTTGGGTCAGTGTCAGTGGTAGGGGTAGTGGACCTACTTGAAACCGATGATGTTGGGTCAGTGGTAGGGGTAGTGAACCTACGTGAAGCCGATGATGTTGGGATAGTGAACATACTTGAAACCGATGATGTTGGGTCAGTGGTAGGGGTAGTGGACCTACGTGAAGCCGATGATGTTGGGATAGTGAACCTACTTGAAACTGATGATGTTGGGTCAGTGGTAGGGGTAGTGGACCTACTTGAAGCCGATGATGTTGGGTCAGTGGAAGGGGTAGTGGACCTATTTGAAGCTGATGATGTTGGGTCAGTGTTAGGGGTAGTGGACCTACTTGAAGCTGATGATGTTGGGTCAGTGTTAGGGGTAGTGGACCTACTTGAAGCTGATGATGTTGGGTCAGTGGTAGGGGTAGTGAACCTACTTGAAGCCGATGATATTGGGTCAGTGTCAGTGGTAGGGGTAGTGGACCTACTTGAAACCGATGATGTTGGGTCAGTGTTAGGGGTAGTGAACCTACTTGAAGCCGATGATGTTGGGTCAGTGGTAGGGGTAGTGAACCTACTTGAAGCCGATGATGTTGGGTCACTGTCAGTGGTAGGGGTAGTGGACCTACTTGAAACCGATGATGTTGGGTCAGTGGTAGGGGTAGTGAACCTACGTGAAGCCGATGATGTTGGGATAGTGAACAAACTTGAAACCGATGATGTTGGGTCAGTGGTAGGGGTAGTGGACCTACGTGAAGCCGATGATGTTGGGATAGTGAACCTACTTGAAACCGATGATGTTGGGTCAGTGGTAGGGGTAGTGGACCTACTTGAAGCCTATGATGTTGGGTCAGTGGAAGGGGTAGTGGACCTACTTGAAGCTGATGATGTTGGGTCAGTGTTAGGGGTAGTGGACCTACTTGAAGCTGATGATGTTGGGTCAGTGTTAGGGGTAGTGGACCTACTTGAAGCCAATGATGTTGGGTCAGTGGTAGGGGTAGTGAACCTACGTGAAGCCGATGATGTTGGGATAGTGAACATACTTGAAACCGATGATGTTGGGTCAGTGGTAGGGGTAGTGGACCTACGTGAAGCCGATGATGTTGGGATAGTGAACCTACTTGAAACCGATGATGTTGGGTCAGTGGTAGGGGTAGTGGACCTACTTGAAGCCGATGATGTTGGGTCAGTGGAAGGGGTAGTGGACCTACTTGAAGCTGATGATGTTGGGTCAGTGTTAGGGGTAGTGGACCTACTTGAAGCTGATGATGTTGGGTCAGTGTTAGGGGTAGTGGACCTACTTGAAGCCAATGATGTTGGGTCAGTGGTAGGGGTAGTGAACCTACTTCAAGCCGATGATGTTGGGTCAGTGGTAGGGGTAGTGAACCTACTTGAAGCCGATGATGTTGGGTTAGTTATAGGGGTAGTGTACCTACTTGAAGCTGATGATGTTGGGTCAGTGGTAGGGGTAGTGAACCTACTTCAAGCCAATGATGTTGGGTTAGTTATAGGGGTAGTGTACCTACTTGAAGCTGATGATGTTGGGTCAGTGGTAGGGGTAGTGAACCTACTTGAAGCCGATGATGTTGGGTCAGTGGTAGGGGTAGTGAACCTACTTGAAACCGATGATGTTGGGTCAGTGGTAGGGGTAGTGAACCTACTTGAAGCCGATGATGTTGGGTCAGTGTCAGTGGTAGGGGTAGTGGACCTACTTGAAACCGATGATGTTGGGTCAGTGTTAGGGGTAGTAAACCTACTTGAAGCCGATGATGTTGGGTCAGTGGTAGGGGTAGTG